>NC_139993.1:52021328-52084555 GCF_964263955.1 Coregonus lavaretus | reverse complement strand
AGGTAATAAAGTCAGCTAGATGCTGTATAGCAGGGCCCTCCAACTCTGTTCCTGGAGAGCTAACCTGATTCAGTTTATCAACCAGCTAATTATTAGAATTTGGTTTGCTAGATTATGGTTGGATTGAAAACCCACAGGGCGGTAGTTCTCCAAGAACAGGGTTGGAGAGCCCTGCTGTATAAGCACTGGGTTTACTACTGTAGGACTATGAGGAAGATAGAAGGAGAACGAGAAGAAAGTAAGTAGCCTTGTCTGAGCCAGAATGGCTGTTCTCCTGTTTATGTAGCATGAGTCAGTTTGATGTACAAGTAACAAGTACACCCCCTTGACAGGATGCTAGTCTATCGCAGGGCAACAAAGAAGAGGAATGAGGGCTAATCCATTGGAAACAAGAGAAAGTGAAGGAGAGTGAGAGGACACCAGAATGGAGGATAGGATATACAGGCTCAGGTTTCCTAACCGTCACAGTAGCCTCCATTACTAAATTACCTCTGTTAGTTGATTAGCTGTAGAGTTTAGCCTAGCGAAGGACGTCCTTCTCATTCACTGGGGCTAAATCCCAAATGGCACCCTATTCCCTATATAGTGTTCTACTTTCTTTTTTTTTACCTATACAGAAAAGGGTGCTATTTCGGACGCAGATGGGCTTTAACCTTAACGTAATGAGATACAAGGACAAGATGGGATAAACAACATCTATTAAACTCACCAGGGAATCAAACTTTGAATTAGGACAATCTTCTTTAAGAAGAACTAAACATAAACAAATGAGGAGGATTATAAGCAAATGACTGATGACTGATGACTGATCAGCCAATGAGCTAATGAAGCTGGGGATTGCATCCCAAATGGTACCCTATTCCTTTTATAGTAAACTACTACCCATAGAGCCTCTGGTCAAAATGTGTGCACTATGTAGGGAAAGGGTTCCATTTAGTTCCGTTTGGGCCATAGAGAGAAAGAGAGGGAGTATGTGTATCAGGGGGGGGCTTCACCGTCCAATCAAAGAGGTGATTTATACTGACACATGAGCAGCTGGGGAAGTCTCCTGGACAACACAGGTGGGAATGAGGAGTATGTGTGTGTCTGTTTGTGTGTGTGTGTGTGTCAGGCATAAAGGACTGTCCTGCTGAGTAGCTTGTGTTCTCTAATGGGTGTTCTCTGATAACGCTGCTGTTGTCCTGTTCTATATGACAGATAGTCTCCGCCCCCCTCCACCCTACAGCAACATCAGGGACACTCAATGACCACGTCCCCTAATCAACATGGACGATGATGTCCTTCCATCCACTAACCTAGACAACAGCTTGAGGAAATCTTAATTGACATATCAACCACATGTAGGTAGGCATCTTTGACCTTGTACCTCCAGCAGAGTGACCAGATCCCCTAAACAACATGGATGACCAACATGAACTCATCAACTAACTGCATCATTTGATGTCTATCCTATGTCTGATTTTGACTATGACAGAAATGTCAAAGTATGACATGGACTGACATGATCAACACCTCCATCCTCTAACCTAGACAACAGCTGTAAGTTCTCAAAGTTCCAGGAAACTCAACCACAAGTAGGTAGACGTCTTTGAACTTGTAATGAGTGGAGAGGGGATAAGGTTAAAATTCCCAGAAAACTTCACAGAAAATTAATTATTCAAGTCTGGCAACAAAACTGTAGAACCTTGAAATATTAATCAGATTAGCCGAGAGGGCAGATGAGATCACCATCTTAATCTCCGTGGTTACGGGGCATTTTAAAGATCAGTTGGAAGGATCATATCCCTCTTCTTTCCCTATTTCTTTATCTTCAACCCTGAAGCCTCTGAGACTGGCCTAGACCAAACACTGGCTCACATTATGTTAAGAGGGTAGAGAGGTTTTAGACTGTAACGGGTGAATTACGTAAATGTGGCTCATTTGACCAACATCCCTCCTTTATTGATGGTGCTGGCTACCCCAGGTCGGAGCTGAATGCATATGGATGTCTGTAAAATGTCTCAAATGTCCGGTAAATTAAAATCTTCCCTGAAATGGCATATTGTTTTTATGAAGATTTTAGAATACTCACATGAAAATCATTCGCCAATTGGATGGAAACCTAGCTATAGACACCCTAAAGACTCTGGCAAGTGTGCTAGTCCAGTGTCACTTTGATTATGACTGCACATCATGGTTCACCAGCAGTCTCAAACATCTATTGAATAAGCTACCAGCCAAACAAGCTTGGAAGAATTGTACTTAAACTCCCCCCTCATACTCATCTGGGGGTTCAGCATTTTTTCGCCTCCATCTCTGTAATGTGTCTGTATCTCTGTAATGTGTCTGTATCTATGTAATGTGTCTGTATCTCTGTAATGTGTCTGTATCTCTGTAATGTGTCTGTATCTCTGTAATGTGTCGGTATCTATGTAATGTGTCTGTATCTCTGTAATGTGTCTGTATCTATGTAATGTGTATGTATCTCTGTAATGTGTCTGTATCTATGTAATGTGTCTGTATCTCTGTAATGTGTCTGTATCTATGTAATGTGTCTGTATCTATGTAATGTGTCTGTATCTCTATCTATGTAATGTGTCTGTATCTATGTAATGTGTCTGTATCTATGTAATGTGTCTGTATCTCTGTAATGTGTCTGTATCTCTGTAATGTGTCTGTATCTCTGTAATGTGTCTGTATCTATGTAATGTGTCTTTATCTCTGTAATGTGTCTGTATCTCTGTAATGTGTCTGTATCTATGTAATGTGTCTGTATCTATGTAATGTGTCTGTATCTCTGTAGTGTGTCTGTATCTATGTAATGTGTCTGTATCTATGTAATGTGTCTGTATCTATGTAATGTGTCTGTATCTCTGTAATGTGTCTGTATCTCTGTAATGTGTCTGTATCTCTGTAATGTGTCTGTATCTCTGTAATGTGTCTGTATCTCTGTAATGTGTCTGTATCTCTGTAATGTGTCTGTATCTCTGTAATTGTATTTATGTTAAAAAAAATAGGGACCAAAATTGAAATAAGTCCCAGACTTTAGTGTGCAATCCCAGTCGCTTCTAAAAATCTTTGTGAATATATGTTTTTTTTAAACTGACAAATAAAGTCAATCAATCAATCGATCCAGACTGTGCAGCGGCCAATTCATGAATGGAAAGAGACATCTGTTACAAAACACCAAAAAGTTGAACGACATTCTGAGATTGTCAAGCAAAGCCTTCGATACTGGGTAAGCCTACAAGGTAGGGAGGGATGTACTTTCTGTTTGTCCAGATTGACAGTGTAATGAAACAGGCAGAGAGAGTGAGCTTGTCTGTGGTGGTCGGCAAACCCTCAACATTCTAGCCCATAGCCCTGCGTGGCATCAACTGTGCCACAAAAGCATGCTGAAGTAGCAAAGTCGATATCCACGTTTATAAACACAGGGTCACTACAGTTATTGTTATTACATTCTAAACATTCTTTTGAGTTAATTCTATGAGGGGGGAGGGTGTTCAAATCATTTTACAGCACAAGGGGAGGGTCATGTGAAAATATTTGTAATGTTGGGGACGGGGGTGCATTTTTTAAAATGAAACCTTGAGTTGGACCAGCCTGTCCCTAATTTGACTCATTATATACCTTGCTTTATTTGACAGCGTTATTTTAATGGATTTGAGGGTTAGTTTAAGAGTTGGCGAAAACCGGGCATCATAAGATGTGCTGGAAGATTATACACACGGGTCCGTCATAAATGCAGCAGCGCATTTGATACACTGTTAAAATGTATGGTGGTGTATTGCTGGCACTCATATTATTATTATATTTTTTATATCATTATTACGAGAAAGATAATGTTATAACGAGAAAGATAAACTTTATTACAAAATAATCAGATTGCACATTATTAGGCTAAAACATTTGCATAGGCTACTTGGCAAGCTTGGCATCCTCTCATGGACAGGTTGACATTATGGCCGTTTTGCTTGAGTTGATCAACTTTTAATTTCTCCTCGGTTTGAGGCATTGGGAGATATTAGTGTCATTGAGCAAAATAGATGGTGTTGTCATTAGTTTACCTACACTGCAGAGAAATCGGACTTCTCTATGGCTCTAAAGCAGAAGGAAAAAATAATCGGCCCTCGTTGACATAGCGTTATTCCTTCTTTATCATCTGGGCAGACATGGAAAGCTTCATGGATACAAACTAATGCATCTTAAATGCACCCAAATGGGTTATGTGGTGACCCAAAACAAAGTCAGGTGTTTACTTCATATTCTAGACCCCCATGGACTGCACATTTGGGCGGAAGTCTCTGGAAAGGAGATTAGCTAGCTACCTTACCTTCACAACCAAGAGGACATAGAGGAACAGCTGTCCTTTATGTCTTGTAATTTCACATTTGGAAGGTGCATTGAAACAATTAGCTAGCATGATTAGATTATTTCCAGTGGTGGAGAATTTTCGTACTTGAGTAAAAGTAAAGATACCTTAATAGAAAATGACTTCAAGTAAAAGTGAAAGTCACACAGTAGAATACTATTTGAGTAAAAATCTAAAAGTATTTGGTTTTAAATATACTTAAGTATCAAAAGTAAATGTAATTCCACAAATTGTACTTAAGTATCAAAAGTAAAAGTATAAATCATTTCAAATTCCTTATATTAAGCAAACCAGAAGGCACAATTTTCTTGTTATTTATTTATCGATAGCCAGGGGGACACTCCAACACTAAGACATAATTTACAAACAAAGCATTTGTGTTTAGTGAGTCCACCAGATCAGAGGCAGTAGGGATGACCAGGGTTGTTCTCTTGATAAATGCGTGAATTAGACAATTTTCCTGTCCTGCTAAGCATTCAAAATGTAACGAGTACTTTTGGGTGTCAGGGAAAATGTATGGTGTAAAAAGTACATTCGTTTCTTTAGGAATGTAGTGAAGTAAAATTTTAAGTTGTCAAAAATATAAATAGTAAAGTAAGGTTCAGATATCACAAAAAAACGACTTAAGTAGTACTTTAAAGTATGTTTACTTACATACTTTACACTACTGATTATTTCCAGCACAACCAACTAGTTAGCTAGCAAACTATATCTGAATGATGCACCAAAATTAACTACTCTCAAGGGGATCACTATGGTAGCTATGGTTATTCTCAAGAACAAGAACACATTCTCAAGAACAAGAAATTATGATACACATAAAATAAAAAGTGTATATATGATAAAGTAGTAGCAAATTACAAATAGGTAGGGAGAGGGCCAGAACTAAGCAAAACTGTATAATAGCATACTCAGTGGGGATGAGGAGGATCCTAACTTAGTACTTGAATATATTGCAGATTCTGGATGAAAGGGAAAACATGGCTTGTCTTTAACAGTCTTGTCCATAGTTGTCAGTTTAATGTTCTAAGATTTTCAGGAGTAAATTAAACTTTTCGGAGAAAGGAGGCACTACCCAGGCAACTTTCAGCCATTTTGGTGCCACAACAGCCCTTCCTTTCCATGGGAGAGCATCTTCACCTGGCTGATAGTGAACCGTTTCAGCAGGATCTAAAAGACATGAGGTGGTCTGCTGGAGCACCTAGAGGAGCTGCTGGAGCACCTAGAGGAGCTGCTGGAGCACCTAGAGGAGCTGCTGGAACACCTAGAGGAGCTGCTGGAGCACCTAGAGGGGCTGCTGGAACACCTAGAGGAGCTGCTGGAACACCTAGAGGAGCTGCTGGAGCACCTAGAGGAGCTGCTGGAGCACCTAGAGGAGCTGCTGGAGCACCTAGAGGTGCTGCTGGAGCACCTAGAGGAGCTGCTGGAACACCTAGAGGAGCTGCTGGAGCACCTAGAGGAGCTGCTGGAACACCTAGAGGAGCTGCTGGAGCACCTAGAGGAGCTGCTGGAGCACCTAGAGGAGCTGCTGGAGCACCTAGAGGAGCTGCTGGAGCACCTAGAGGAGCTGCTGGAGCACCTAGAGGAGCTGCTGGAGCACCTAGAGGAGCTGCTGGAGCACCTAGAGGAGCTGCTGGAGCACCTAGAGGAGCTGCTGGAGCACCTAAAGGAGCTGCTGGAGCACCTAGAGGAGCTGCTGGAGCACCTAGAGGAGCTGCTGGAGCACCTAGAGGAGCTGCTGGAACACCTAGAGGAGCTGCTGCAATGGCGTTGGTCAGGTGGCCCACTCCCTTCTCATAGTCTCATGAGGGTTGGAAAACGAAATAGAAATAGATTTCCCACTAAGTGCAAACCAGATGGGATGGCGTATCACTGCAGAATGTTGTGGTAGCCATGCTGGTTAAGTGTGCCTTGAATTATAAATAAATCACAGACAGTGTCACCAGCAAAGCACCCCCACGCCATCACACCTGAGCCATGCTTCACGGTGGGAACCACACATGCGGAGATCATACATTCACCTACTCTGCGTCTCACAAAGACACGCCGATTGGAACCAAAAATCTCAAATTTGGACTCGTGTTTCTTGGCCCAAGCAAGTCTATTCTTATTGGTGTCCTATAGTAGTGGTTTCTTTGCAGCAATTCGACCATGAAGGCCTGATTCATGCAGTCTCCTCTGAACAGTTGATGTTGAGATGTGTCTGTTATTTGAACTCTGTAAAGCATTTATTTGGGCTGCAATTTCTGAGGCTGGTAACTCTAACGAACTTATCCTCTGCAGCAGAGGTAACTCTGGGTCTTCCTTTCCTGTGGCGGTCCTCATGAGAGCCAGTTTCATCATTGTGCTTGATAGTTTTTGCAACTGCACTTGAAGAAACTTTCAAAGTTCTTGAAATTGTCTGTATTGACTGACCTTCATGTCTCAAAGTAATGATGGGCTGTCGTTTCTCTTTGCTTATTTGAGCTGTTCTTGCCATTATATGGACTTGATCTTTTACCAAATAGGGCTATCTTCTGTATACCACCCCTACCTTGTCACAACACAACTGATTGGCTCAAACACATTAAGAAGGAAAGAAATTCCACAAATTAATTTTTAAGAAGGCACACCTGTTAATTGAAATGCATTCCATAAAGCTGGTTGAGAGAATGGCAAGAGTGTGCAAAGCAGTCATCAAGGCAAAGGGTGGCTACTTTGAAGAATCTCAAATCTCAAATATATTTTGATTTGTTTAACACTTTTTATGGTTACTACATGATTCCATATGTGTTATTTCATAGTTTTGATGTCTTCACTATTATTCTACAACGTAGAAAATAGTAAAAATAAAGAAAAACCCTAGAATGAGTAGGTGTGTCCAAACTTTTGACTGGTACTGTAAGGTCAAGTCAAATGTGAGCGTGTGTGTCTCCGTCTGCCTGACTGCCTGTCAGTCAGCTGCTACTCAAAGCATAGTCTACCTCGGTCAGTAGAGCATTGTATGGCGATGAACGTGGCTCCTACTTCGGCTGGCAGACTTCTTCCTGGCCTGAGCGATGGTCAGCAAACTGCACCCAGGGGTGAAGGAACAGCAGGGAGATCTGATAGGTGCTCACCTCTCCTGCAAAAGACGTGTTGAACAAAGAATAAAGCATATCTCATGGTGATTGGATGTCAAATAAATCCTTGCCAATAGTTGAGAAGAGCTGCTGTTGCTAGGCTAGTCCCAGATCTGAATGTCCACTCACCCACTTCTACTAATCATTAACCAGGGGGTCAATCTGACACTCACCCACATCTACTAATCATTAACCAGGGGGTCAATCTGACACTCACCCACATCTACTAATCATTAACCAGGGGGTCAATCTGAAACTCACCCACATCTACTAATCATTAACCAGGGGGTCAATCTGAAACTCACCCACTTCTACTAATCATTAACCAGGGGGTCAATCTGAAACTCACCCACATCTACTAATCATTAACCAGGGGGTCAATCTGAAACTCACCCACTTCTACTAATCATTAACCAGGGGGTCAATCTGAAACTCACCCACATCTACTAATCATTAACCAGGGGGTCAATCTGACACTCACCCACATCTACTAATCATTAACCAGGGGGTCAATCTGAAATTATAGAAAGGATGAGGGAGAGAGAGAATTTGCCATCAGAGTAAGAGTGCTGATCTAGGACAGGTCGACTGTCCATATAATACTAGTATTCATTATGATCTTACCTTTTGCAAATTCTTAGTCTGGATTGTTGTCTTGGGTCAAAGTGAACCCTGTACATGTACTAGCTAGCACTGTAGTAGTACCTAATATAGGATACTTGTATCAGCTGTTTGTGATGAGTGTGATAGAAGGAGTCAGGCGCAGGAGGGTAAATCACCGAATACAATTATTCCGTCGTACACAAATGCGCTGGATAGCGACACACGAAAACAGGCACAGGGAAACTATCTACTCTGGCAATACACGGTACGGGATACTCCAACAATATACAGGCACAGGGGAAATATCTACACTGGCAATAAAAAGGGAGAGTAGCTCCACCGAGCTACACTACTCTCACAAATAACACTCACCCACAAGGATAAGGGGAGCAGAGGGAACACTTATACACGGACTAATGAGGGGATATGAACAAAGTGTGTGTAATTGACAAGACAAGACAAATGGAATGATGATATATGGAGCGGCAGTGGCTAGGAAGCCGGTGACGACGAACGCCAAAGCCTTCCCGAACAAGGAGGGGAGGCAGCCTCGGTGGAAGTCGTGACACTGTTATAGATGAACTTCATGAGGATGAGCTCCTAAATATGCTCTAGTAAAGTTGCCCTCCAGTGGCCACCACCACTCCTCCAGCCACATCTGTAACTCCAAGACAGACAGACAGGCTGGCAGACACACACACACACAGTCTTAGAGCGGGTTACCGGGCCCTGCAAAACGAACTCCATAATTGTTATGAATGTTCTCAAGCTGTCCTCTGCCGGCGGCGCCATAGTGGTGCCCAGAAGTCGTGATAGATGGAGGCTAACAACAGTTGTGTCTAAATAACACTATAGTGGCCTGGAAATATGATGACATTGTTAAAGTAGGCAAATGTTTAGTAGGAAACAACTTTGCCATTGTTATAATGTCGTCAAATGAACGGCAATGTTGTCATTAGCTAACAAAGTTTGTCAGAAATAGCTAGCAATGCTAATGGTAGCAAGCTAAATTAGAGTTGGCTTCCCCTCAATCTTAGCTAGCTAATGTTATACTGCATCTAAAGTCAATCTGGCGACATCAAAATTATGACTAAAGGTTTTCCTGCTAGCTAATTATTTCACTGCTTTTGCAAAATCGTTGTATTTCGAAGACACTGTATTGCACTTTTGATTAAATCAGCGCTCATTGAGTATGCTCTATCAGTCGGACATGCTTCTCAGATAGGGGCTTGCTTGTTCTTGAGAATAGCCATAGCTAGCTACCATAGTGATCTCCATAGTGCATCATTCAGATATAGCTTGCTAGCTAAGTAGTTGGTTGTGCTAGAAAATATATAATCATGCTAGCTAATTGTTTCAATACACCTTCCAAATGTGAAATTACAAGACAAAAAGGACACTTACCTAAGCTGTTCCTCTATGTCCTCTTGGTTGTGAAGGTAGCTAAGGTAGCTAGTTAGCTAATCTCCTTCCCAGAGACTTCCCCAAATGTGCAGTCCATGGGGGTCTAGAATATGAAGTACATGTCTGACTGTGTTTTGGGTCACCACATAACCTGTTTGGATGCATTTAAGATGCATTAGTTTGTATCCATTAAGTTTCCCATGTCCACCCAGTTGAGCAATAAGGAATAATGCTATGTCAAGGAGGTCCGATAGTTTTTTTCATCTGCTGTAGAGCCATAGAGAACTCAGATTTCTCCGCAATGTAGGTAAACTAATGACAACACCATCTATATTGTACAGTGACGCTAATATCTCCCAATGCCCCAAACCGAGGAGAAAAATAAAAGTTGATCAACTCAAGCAAACCCGCCAAAATGTCAAATTGTCCATGAGAGGAAGCCAAGCTTGCCAAGTAGCCTATGCTAACGTTTCAGCATAATAAATGAATAGGCTATTTCTCGTATATTTTGAATTATTTCAAAATAATGTGATCTTATCTTGTAATAAAATATATATATAAAATATATATATAGTAATACCCCACCATAAAAATGAGTGTTTTCTAACACTACAACCACAGAGTTTCTAAAACAAGATGCGCAACATCGCGAGACTTCCGGGACTTGCTAGGGTTTGGGGTTTGAGAAGTCAATGAGAGAAGTGAAAAATTCTTCCTTAGTTGTTAATTTTCTCAAAACCAACCTATATTCGACCCAGTGTCTTTATTTAACTAGGCAAGTCAGTTAAGAACAAATCCTTATTTACAATGATGGCCTACACCGGCCAAACCCGGACGAAGCTGGGCCAATTGTGCGCCGCTCTATGGGACTCCCAATCACAGCCGGTTGTGATACAGCCTGGAATCGAACCAGGGGGTCTGTAGTGACACCTCAAGCACTGAGACGCAGTGCCTTAGACCGCTGCGCCACTCGGGAGCCCGAGTGGTGGATCATGTTATTAAGTTGTGGATCATGTTATTACTCCAACCTCGTGAAAGTGCCTTTGAGTTGACGGCCTGCACATGCGCAGTTTGGATCGAGATGACCGTTAGACCCATGATCTGTTTCTAAGCATAATCTTAGCTAGCCAAGGTCGCCATGACATCACATTTTTACATTTACATCACCTACAAGTGTGATCAGGGATTTCTATTGGAGAAGCAGTTTTAGCCTATCTTCATACTTTACCGTCTTTGCTACAACTAGTGGTAACTGAGCTGCCACCAACATTAAGGAGACAAAACTTTAATTTTTCTGGACACATTTTTCAGTTACGGCTTTCAGACAGATTTAAGGTGTACTGAAACACTCATCCTAAGGTGTTCTGAAAAATGACATAATCAAGAGTTGTGCAACACCTTGCAAGAGACTGGGAGCACTAACCCGGAAAAGGTTGAAAACACTATTATGGTGTTTCGAGTCCTGTTTAGTGCAGAATTCGATCCCTTCTCTTTTGGTGTTTCCAAATACTGTAAATGGGAGTCCCTCCTTTTTTTGTATATTCCCTGCTCTTATATGGTGTGCTGATAAACTCCTCATTGGTAATTCCAAAAGATCTAGTGTACGGTATTATGCTCAAACAAAGGATGCGTGAAAATATAGTTTTGTGAAAATACAAATTAATATGTTTGTCCAGGATACAACATTTATTTTTCAAGACATGATTTTGAAGCTTCAAATGCTTTATCTTTTCTTTGCAAATTATTAAATGACAACAAAACATTAACAGGTGTTTCACATTTTTATATTGATAAAGTAAGACTGTAAGGTTTTTATCATATTCATATTCTTCAAAATCAAGGGAAATATGGCATTATATTTCACATTAATGGAAGAAAATATAGGCAATGACTGCTAATTTAAGCAGTAGCACTCATACAAAACTTCAGCCCAGAGCTCATCCATTATGCTAATGTTAGGTTCTTCCACACCGATCTCAACAAATATTTTCTGTATGGACCTCACTTTGTGAACGGGGGCATTGTCATGCTGAAACAGGAAAGGGCCTTCCCCAAACTGTTGTCACAAAGTTGGAAGCACAGAATCGTCTAGAATGTCATTGTATGCTGTAGCGTTATGATTTCCCTTCACTGGAACTAAGGGGCCTAGCCCGAACCATGAAAAAGAGCCCCAGACCACTATTTCTCCTCCACCAAACTTTACAGTTGGTTGTATGCATTGGGGCAGGTAGCGTTCTCCTGGCATCCGCCAAACCCAGATTAGTCCGTCGGACTGCCAGATTGCCAAACAGTTATTGTGCCGACGTTGCTTCCAGAGGCAGTTTGGAACTCGGTAGTGAGTGTTGCAACTGAGGACAGACAATCTTTTCTTCGCTTCAACACTTGGCGGTCCTATTCTGTGAGCTTGTGTGGCCTACCACTTCACGGCTGAGTCATTGTTGCTCCTAGACGTTTCCACTTTACAATAACAGCACTTACAGTTGACCGGGGCAGCTCTAGCAGGGCAGAAATTTGACGAACTGACTTCAGTAAGGCCATTCTACTGCCAATGTTTGTCTATGGAGATTGCATGGCTGTGTGCTCAATTTTATACACCTATCAGCAACGGGTGTGGCTGAAATAGCCAAATCCACTAATTTGAAGGGGTGTCCACATAGATGACATGATTAACAATAGTTGGCATTAGTCTGTGATCCATGTCTTTATTGGCTTTGGTTAGGATTGGCCAGCCTGTGGGTAACATAGTATGTATGCATGTTTTTGTGCCAGGGGGTCTGTAGTGACGCCTCAAGCACTGAGATGCAGTGCCTTAGATCACTGCGCCACTCGGGAGCCCAACACTATAAGGTTGGAATAATACTGTGAAATTGTGAAAATGATAATGCCCTTTTAGTGTTTGAAAGACCACCTGAAATTTCTGCCTGTTTTGGTGGGATGGAGTTTTGGCATCACCAGGCAGTAAATTAGTTAATAGACCAACAAGAAAGAGAGTTCCAAACCACTCTGCCAATAACAGCTAGTTTTCAGTTTTCCCCTCCCCACTCAGACCACTTCCAGACAGTTCTATCAAAAGTCTTACTTGAGAAATGGCTCTTGGCTTAGAAGCTAATTGAAAACAATCAGAGTAAGGCATTTCATTGTTACCCAGAAATGTTTTGATATTGAGATAAAAACGGCTGCATTGGACCTTTAAACATATCAATAGCAATATGCAAAATGCATATAAATGAATCTATGCAAATAGACAGTAGAAACAAGATAATAATATGAATGTCAAACGTTGGATGCAATAACATGTGGCGTGGTAGGCCAGAGCTAGAGCCGGCTAAATTGGCATATCAAATCAAATCAAATCAAATTTTATTGGTCACATGCGCCGAATACAACAGGTGCAGACATTACAGTGAAATGCTTACTTACAGCCCTTAACCAACAGTGCATTTATTTTAAACAAAAAAAGTAAGAATAAAACAACAACAAAAAAAGTGTTGAGAAAAAAAGAGCAGAAGTAAAATAAAGTGACAGTAGGGAGGCTATATATACAGGGGGGTACCGTTGCAGAGTCAATGTGCGGGGGCACCGGCTAGTTGAGGTAGTTGAGGTAATATGTACATGTGGGTAGAGTTAAAGTGACTATGCATAAATACTTAACAGAGTAGCAGCAGCGTAAAAAGGATGGGGTGGGGGGGCAGTGCAAATAGTCTGGGTAGCCATGATTAGCTGTTCAGGAGTCTTATGGCTTGGGGGTAGAAGCTGTTGAGAAGTCTTTTGGACCTAGACTTGGCACTCCGGTACCGCTTGCCGTGCGGTAGCAGAGAGAACAGTCTATGACTAGGGTGGCTGGAGTCTTTGACAATTTTGAGGGCCTTCCTCTGACACCGCCTGGTATAGAGGTCCTGGATGGCAGGAAGCTTTGCCCCAGTGATGTACTGGGCCGTACGCACTACCCTCTGTAGTGCCTTGCGGTCAGAGGCCAAGCAGTTGCCATACCAGGCGGTGATGCAACCAGTCAGGATGCTCTCGATGGTGCAGCTGTAGAATTTTTTGAGGATCAGAGGACCCATGCCAAATCTTTTTAGTCTCTTGAGGGGGAATAGGCTTTGTCGTGCCCTCTTCACGACTGTCTTGGTGTGTTTGGACCATGATAGTTCGTTGGTGATGTGGACACCAAGGAACTTGAAGCTCTCAACCTGTTCCACTACAGCCCCGTCGATGAGAATGGGGGCGTGCTCAGTCCTCTTTTTTTTCCTGTAGTCCACAATCATCTCCTTTGTCTTGGTCACGTTGAGGGAGAGGTTGTTGTCCTGGCACCACACGGCCAGATCTCTGACCTCCTCCCTATAGGCTGTCTCATCGTTGTTGGTGATCAGGCCTACCACTGTTGTGTCGTCGGCAAACTTAATGATGGTGTTGGAGTCGTGCCTGGCCATGCAGTCATGGGTGAACAGAGAGTACAGGAGGGGACTGAGCACGCACCCCTGAGGGGCCCCCGTGTTGAGGATCAGTGTGGCCGATGTGTTGTTACCTACCCTTACCACCTGGGGGCGGCCCGTCAGGAAGTCCAGGATCCAGTTGCAGAGGGAGGTGTTTAGTCCCAGGATCCTTAGCTTAGTGATGAGCTTAGAGGGCACTATGGTGTTGAATGCTGAGCTGTAGTCAATGAATAGCATTCTCACGTAGGTGTTCCTCTTGTCCAGGTGGGAAAGGGCAGTGTGGAGTGCGATAGAGATTGCATCATCTGTGGATCTGTTGGGGCGGTATGCAAATTGGAGTGGGTCTAGGGTTTCTGGGATTATGCTGTTGATGTGAGCCATGACCAGTCTTTCAAAGCACTTCATGGCTACAGACGTCAGTGCTACGGGTCGGTAGTCATTTAGGCAGGTTATCTTAGAGTTCTTGGGCACGGGGACTATGGTGGTCTGCTTGAAACATGTTGGTATTACAGACTCAGTCAGGGACATGTTGAAAATGTCAGTGAAGACACTTGCCAGTTGGTCAGCACATGCTCGGAGTACACGTCCTGGTAATCCGTCTGGCCCTGCGGCCTTGTGAATGTTGACCTGCTTAAAAGTCTTACTCACATCGGCTACGGAGAGCGTGATCACATAGTCATCCGGAACAGCTGGTGCTCTCATGCATGCTTCAGTGTTGCTTGCCTCGAAGCGAGCATAGAAGTGGTTTAGCTCGTCTGGTAGGCTTGTGTCACTGGGCAGCTCGCGGCTGTGCTTCCCTTTGTAGTCTGTAATAGTTTTCAAGCCCTGCCACATCCGACGAGCGTCAGAGCCAGTGTAGTATGATTCAATCTTAGACCTGTATTGACTCTTTGCCTGTTTGATGGTTCGTCGGAGGTCATAGCGGGATTTCTTATAAGCGTCCGGGTTAGAGTCCCGTTCCTTGAAAGCGGCAGCTCTACCCTTTAGCTCAGTGCGGATGTTTCCTGTAATCCATGGCTTCTGGTTGGGGTATGTACGTACGGTCACTGTGGGGATGACATCATCGATGCACTTATTGATGAAGCCAGTGACTGATGTGGTGTACTCCTCAATGCTGTCTGAAGAATCCCGGAACATGTTCCAGTCTGTGCTAGCAAAACAGTCCTGTAGCTTAGCATCTGCGTCATCTGACCACTTTTTTATTAACCGAATCACTGGTGCTTCCTGCTTCAGTTTTTGCTTATAAGTAGGAATCAGGAGGATAGAGTTATGGTCAGATATGCCAAATGGAGGGCGAGGGAGAGCTTTGTATGCGTCTCTGTGTGTGGAGTAAAGGTGGTCTAGAGTTTTTTTCCCTCTGGTTGCACATTTAACATGCTGGTAGAAATTAGGTAGAACGGATTTAAGTTTCCCTGCATTAAAGTCCCCGGCCACTAGGAGCGCTGCATCTGGATGAGCGTTTTCCTGTTGATTAATGGCCTTGTACAACTCATTCAGTGCAATCTTAATGCCAGCATTGGTTTGTGGTGGTAAATAGACAGCTATGAAAAATATAGATGAAAACTCTCTTGGTAAATAGTGTGGTCTACAGCTTATCATAAGATACTCTACCTCAGGCGAGCAAAACCTCGAGACTTCCTTAGTATTTGATTTTGTGCACCAGCTGTTGTTTACAAATATACACAGACCGCAACCCCTTGTCTTACCAGAGTCAGCCGTTCTGTCCTGCCGATGTAGCGTATAGCCTGCTAGCTGAATGTTATCATTGTTGTCGTTCAGCCACGACTCCGTGAAACATAAGATATTACAGTTTTTAATGTCCCGTTTGTAGGATAACCGTAATCTTAAATCGTCCATTTTATTCTCAAAAGCTTGAACGTTGGCTAATAGGATTGATGGAAGAGGCAGTTTACTCGCTCGCCGTCGGATCCTTACAAGGCACCCGGATCTGCGTCCGCGATATCTCCGTCTCTTCCTCACGCGAATGACGGGGATTTGGGCCTTGTCGGGTGTCTGTATGATATCCTTCGCGGCCGCCTCGTTGAAGAAAAAATCTTCGTCCAATGCGAGGTGAGTAATCGCTGTCCTGATATCCAGAAGCTCTTTTTGGTTATAAGAGACGATGGCAGAAACATTATGTACAAAATAAATTACAAATAACGTGGAAAAACACACATAATAGTACAATTGGTTAGAGGGTTGGTTAGAGGGCTGTAAAACGGCAGCCATCTTCTCCGGCGCTGTTCTTCTACTAGTATGTGGGGCAAGCATCGAACAATATATAAAGCTCATAAAGCTAGTAGGCAAACAAAGCAGCATTATTTTTTTTTAAACACGTCTTAATTTGCACAAAAAACAAGTTCATGAAAAGTGCAAACAATGTCAATTAACAGCTACATGTAGCATCAAGAAAACTGGCCAATTAATCAAAATGGCTATTTGATTTGGACTATAAGCATACAGTGACCATTAGCAGCTGAAATGCTACACAAAACAAATGTTCTTGTTGAGTGAATTTCTTTTCTGTTTCGTTCTTCAATGTAATGACATTTTGTACTCACATTGTCATTGACACATATGTTCTTGTACTGATGTTATGTTTGATACTGGAGCTCCGAGGCATGCGTCGAAATTGCTGAACAGCTAACTTCGAAGCAGTGTACCGATGCGTGTATCACTTTATCAGAAGTACGTCATCAATGATGTCCGAAGCTTCGTTTGATCACATACTTTTTTTGATTTTGCCTTGGTTCCGGTGTTTTCTTCGATTAAGCTGCTTTCAAACACCACCCTCTACTGGATACTGTACTTATAAATATAGTTAGGATTTTGTACATGTCATTTCACCTGACTGGTAGTTTAGCAGGTAGAGTAGGGAACTATGGAATATTCAGGGACGTGAGGGTATGAGGATGAATCCTGTTGAAGGTACACTATTTTTAAAATAGTTTTATGTGAAACCACACTTTCTGCACGGTTGTTCAAATCATTTGTTTTATTTAGTATAGTATAAGCTTCCGTTTTAAGCATCGTAAATAATGCCATATGTTCCGTTTTTGAAAAATAGTCAACCTTTAGGCAAAAACGGGAAGCATGATGCGAACCTGGTAATACAACTAACTACAGGTTATTAAAGCCAACGACTTACCGCTGTGCCACAGAGTTTGATAACGTCAATGGAGAAAAAAAAAACTCTCTGATAATCACACGTTGCTATTTATTACTGACCAGCAGATGTTGTGAATGGATAATGAAGCTCAGAGTAATTAACCTATTTTCAACACAATTGTCTCGAAAGCCTCAATGCTTCAGGAAGCTTAGTTTCCCCATCACTACTTTCTTGGATTGTTTTGGAGAGTTTCACCTGAGCGTTTGTTGTGCTCTTTCCTGTCTGAGTTTGTGAAGGACCTTAATACTGGGGAGGCGACTGCCAACTTGCCTGTTTTTATACTTGACCATAGAGTTTGCTAGAGGGCTTTTTTTTACATTTTAGTCATTTAGCAGACGCTCTTATCCAGAGTGACTTACAGTTAGTGAGTGCATACATTTTCACACCTGAAGTGAATGCCCTCTCTCCAATTCTGAACAGTACGGCAGCACAATGTATTCACAGTTTGCATTTAATTTAAACATTTGTTTTCTGAAATTGTGTCCCAAGTTCCTCACACAGTATGTGGCTGTGTGGTAGAGTGGGTAAATATTCTAGCTGAATTAGCATTTTTACTGCCCCAAAGGTCGGGGGTTCAATTCCCCTTCTGCCTGTCCCACTTTCACTCTGTGACCTTCTGTTTCTTATCTCTCTAAAAAAAGCCCAGAAAAAATAATGGTGGAATTTCTATTCAGACTTGGGATTTGAGTTGATTTAACGTTGACTTTAAATTCAAGGTTTTCAGGGATCCACCTGTACCCGATTACCGAAACCTGATCCGGGACCCAAGCAGGTCCTCATCCAGAATTCTAAATAATGTCACGGGTCTGGGTCAGATCTGATATGATTGTCACAGGTCTTGCGTATGTCCAGAAGGACCCAAACAGATCCGAACGCGACTGCTGCAGTAGAGAGAGAAATTGTGTAATTTATGCTGCTGCTCTTTGCTTTTCACGAGAGTGGCACATGTAGCTTGTTGTTGTTGTTGGCCAATCATAGGTCATCAAAGTGGCAATAGGCTACAGTAATAGAGCTTCCGTTTGGTGCAAAAGTTAGGAGATATCTAATCAATGGAAGATTACATTAAAATTATGGAATTAAAAGTTAAAGAATAGGCTACAATGACCAAGAGCTAGTCTGCTACTTTATATTCTGAATGGAGTTGTTGTTGTTTGTAACTGTGTAGGACGCTAGTTTGTTAGCTTACCTAGCTTCTCCCAGTTTGATGCAGTCAAGACAAGTAATACATAATCATATTGGAATATAAATAACCTAGCTATGGCAGCTATTAGTCAACTATAGCGCGAGTTGGCTTGGTTGGTTGCTGTCTCTCCCTCCCTCCTCCCTGTTCCCCATGTCACTCGCTCACACAGCACGGCCCCTGCTAGAGCGTCACCTCTCTCCACCTCCTCTCCCTCACACTTTATCAGCTCAGGTTAAGAAAGCAGCTTAAAAATGGACTTTTCTGCTGCTTCTCTCACTCGGATCGGATCGGACCGGGTCTGGATCCGACCATGTCTATACGGAACGGGTCAAGTTTTCCTCGGATCTGTTTGGAAAGGGTGTCTATATTAAAACAATTAATTTATTCTTATAGGGTCCAGATAGGAAAGCACCAGGTGCATTTCGGAACAGGTCAAACTTTTTGGCCCCGTGAAGTCCTCTACTTTCAATGTATATATTAATTTTTTCCTTAGGTCCATATATTTTTGTTTACGTATAATTATTATTTTTTATTTGTTATGGGGTAGATCAGCTTTAATATTGCAGATAGAATGTAACTTCCATCAATGTAATTGTCTGCGTCACTTCCAATTCACCATATGTTTTATTCACGCAAATATATATATGTAGGCCTCCTGTAGCTCAGTTGGTAGAGCATGGCGCTTGCAACGCCAGGGTTGTGGGTTCGATTCCCACGGGGGGACAGTATGAAAAATGTATGCACTCACTTAACTGTAAGTCGCTCTGGATAAGAGCGTCTGCTAAATGATTAAAACGAAAATGATATATATATATATATGTATATTTGCGTGAATAAAACATATGGTGAATTTGAAGTGACACAGACAATTACATTGATGGAAGTTACATTATATCTGCAATATTAAAGCATATATATACATACACATACATACATATAGATACATATCCTTTAAAATATATATATATATACAGTTCAAGTCGGAAGTTTAGATACACTTAGGTTGGAGTCATTAAAACTCGTTATTCAACCACTCCACAAATTTCTTGTTAACAAACTATAGTTTTGGCAAGTCGGTTAGGAAACTTTGTGCATGACACAAGTAATTTTTCCAACAATTGTTTACAGACAGATTATTTCACTTATAATTCACTGTATCACAATTCCAGTGGGTCAGAAGTTTAAATACACTAAGTTGACTGTGCCTTTAAAAAGCTTGGAAAATTCCAGAAAATGGTGTCATGGCTTTAGAAGCTTCTGATAGGCTAATTGACATCATTTGAGTCAATTGGAGGTGTACCTGTGGATGTATTTCAAGGCCTACCTTCAAACTCAGTGCCTCTTTGCTTGACGTCATGGGAAAATCTAAAGAAATCAGCCAAGACCTCAGAAGAAAATGGTAGACCTCCACAAGTCTGGTTCATCCTTGGGAACAATTTCCAAATGCCTGAAGGTACCGCGTTCATCTGTACCAACAATAGTACGCAAGTATAAACACCATGGAACCGCGCAGCCGTCATACCACTCAGGAAGGAGATGCGTTCTGTCTCCTAGAGATGAACGTACCTTGGTGCGAAAAGTGCAAATAAATCCCAGAACAACATCAAAGGACCTTGTGAAGATGCTGGAGGAAACAGGTACAAAAGTATCTATATCCACAGTAAAACGAGTCCTATATCGACATAACCTGAAAGGCCGCTCAGCAAGGAAGAAGCCACTGCTCCAAAACCGCCATAAAAAAGCCAGACTACGGTTTGCAACTGCACATGGAGACAAAGATCGTACTTTTTGGAGAAATGTCCTCTGATCTGATGAAACAAAAATAGAACTGTTTGGCCATAATGACCATGGTTATGTTTGGAGGAAAAAGGGGGTCGCTTGCATGCCGAAGAACACCATCCCAACCGTGAAGCACGGGGTGGCAGCATCATGCTGTGGGGGTGCTTTACTGCAGGAGGGTCTGGTGCACTTTACAAAATAGATGGCATCATGAGGAAGGAAAATGATGTAGATATATTGAAGCAACATCTCAAGACATCAGTCAGGAAGTTAAAGCTTGGTCGCAAATGGGTCTTCCAAATGGACAATGACCCCCAAGCATACTTCCAAAGTTATGGCAAAAAGGCTTAAGGACAACAAAGTTAAGGTATTGGAGTGGCCATCACAAAGCCCTGACCTCAATCCTATAGAAAATGTGTGGGCAGAACTGAAAAAGCGTGTGCGAGCAAGGAGGCCTACAACCCCAACTCAGTTAAACAGCTCTGTCAGGAGGAATAGGCCAAAATTCACCCAACTTATTGTGGGAAGCTTGTGGAAGGCTACCCAAAATGTTTGACCAAAGTTAAACAATTTAAAGGCAATGCTACCAAATACTAATTGAGTGTATTTAAACTTCTGACCCATTGAGAATGTGATGAAATAAATAAAAGCTGGAATAAATCATTCTCTACTATTATTCTCACATTTCACATTCTTAAAATAAAGTGGTGATCCTAACTGACCTAAGACACGGAATTTTTACTAGGATTAAATGTCAGGAATTGTGAAAAACTGAGTTTAAATGTAGTGGCTAAGGTGTATGTAAACTTCCGACTTCAACTGTATATACTTATTATGGACACAGTATGCTTTACATTAGTTATCTTGTTGTTATTAGTTGTTGTTAGTTGTTATTAGTCCCATCCTTCAGCTCCATTCAACAAATAGAAATCCAATATGGATGGTGTTAAGAGCTAGATGGGAGATCTATCTCTTAACACCATCCATATTGGATTTCTATTTGCCATATATTTTTTAACTCTACTGTGATGTTTCACAAAAGTTCTGAACCCTTCTATTCTCATTGTTTCTACAGATTGTAAATTGAAAATAAACATTTTTGCTAAAAGTATTATTATATTATTGATCGATTGACTATGACTTTTCAGATCATCCAGTAATGCTATCTGCAGGGTTAGCTCCAGGTAAATATTGCAATCCTTCAGCCATTCCTGGACCTGTGACCAAAAACAAGCTACAAACAGACAGCACCAAAACAAATGATCTAATGATTCTGTCTCTTCACAGCAAAATCTGCAGAGCTGGGAAGATTGTATCCCCCATATAAATAACATTCTATTGAATCCGGCGTCGTTTTGCGTATCAGTTCATAAACAATTTGCCATGGAATCACTACGTCAAAAATCTCTTCCCAACTATTTTGCAATCTATATGGGACGGCTGTCAATCCTTTGGTCCTTAAATGAAACTGGTATACTTTTTTATTTATCAAAATGTTCTATAACTGTCACGTTTTCGGCCGAGGCTGCTCCTCCTCCTGGTTCGGGCAGGCTTCGGCGTTCGCCGTCCCCGGAGTACTAGCTGCCACCGCTCTATGTTTCTGTATTTGATTGCTTTTGTCTGTCTGTCACACCTGTGTCTGTTTGGGTGTTGATTACGTGTCTTATAAGTTCCTTGTTTTGCTCTAGGGTAATTGTGTGTTGTTATTCTGTTGCCACTTTGTCTATGCTACGTGTTTGTTTTCCGTTTCATTTTCATGTTTAATGTTTTACGCGTGTGCGTAATTTTCCCTCGCCACTTCGTGTTTTCGAGGTCGGGGTTTTCCACTCGTGTGATTGAGACTATTAAAGTCTTGTTGGACTAAACCTCTGTTTCCTGCGCTTGACTCCTCCACCACATCCACATCGGCATAGTGACAGAACAACACACCAACATGGAGTCAGCAGGAACAGCGGCGGCACCCGAATCCCTGCTGGACCGGATCAACTTCCAGGACGCCATGATCCGGCAACTCGGGACCGCCATGGACGAGGTGTCCAACACTCTGCGCCGATTGGTGAACCCTGAGGTGGCCAAGGACCCTTACAACATCTCATCACCAACGGCCAGTCCTCCTCTCTCAGCACCGGAACCCAGTGGCATTCGGCTCTCACTCCCGAGGGCATATGACGGTTCTGCAGCCGGGTGTCAGGGATTCCTCCTGCAGGTGGAACTTTACCTTGCCACCATACACCCGGCGCCCTCGGGATACGAGAGCGTCTCCGCCCTCATCTCCTGTCTCTCCGGCAAGGCGTTGGAGTGGGCCAACGCCGAATGGAGGGGAATAGACGCCGCAACCATCACCTACGCGGAGTTCTCCCGCCGCTTCAGGGCTGTCTTCGATCATCCACCTGAGGGGAAAGCGGCGGGAGAGCGTCTATTCCACCTCCGACAGGGGAAGAGGAGCGCACAGGAGTTCGCACTGGAGTTCCGGACACTAGCGGCGGATGCGGGGTGGAATGAGAGGGCCCTCATCGACCAGTATCGGTGTAGTCTACGAGAGGACGTTCGTCGGGAGCTGGCCTGCAGGGACACCAACCTGTCGTTTGACCAGTTGGTGGACATTTCCATCCGTCTGGACACCCTGCTGGCTACCCGCGGACGTCCCGAGTGGGGGTCGTCCAGTCCACCCTCCAGCACCCCCGAGCCGATTCCCATGGAGCTCGGGGGTGCTGGTGCTAGAGAGAGGAGGAGAGGGAACCCGAGGGGGGCCATCCCCTGCACCACCTGCGGTCGTGGAGGACACACTGCGGCCAGGTGCTGGGGAGGGTCTCCTGGGAGAGGTGACAACAGGCCACGCACTGGGGAGTCATTTCAGGTGAGTAGGCGCCCCACTTACCCAGAGCTCTCTGTTGGTCACATGAGTATTCCTGTGAGGTTTCCACAGGTGGCACCTCATTCCCAGCATAAGGCGCTAGTAGATTCAGGCGCAGCTGGGAACTTTATTGATCGGGCATTTTGTAGTAGGTTAGGAATTCCCCTTCGGCCGGTAGACACTCCATTTCCTGTCCACGCATTAGACAGCCGGCCGTTGGGGTCGGGCCTGATCAGGGAGGTCACAGCACCACTGACGATGACGACGCAGGGGGGTCATGAGGAGATCATTCAGTTTTATCTGATTGACTCTCCTGCGTACCCCGTGGTGTTGGGCCTTCCCTGGTTAAGCACCCATGATCCTCCATTGCGTGGCAACAGAGGGCTCTTATGGAGTGGTCTGCCCAGTGTGTAGGGAGATGTCTAGGTGTTTCCGTAGGGGTGACCTCGGTAGAGAGTCCGAACCAAGTGCCCGCACTGCGCATTCCCCCCGAGTATGAGGATTTAGCACTCGTGTTTAGCAAATCGAGGGCAACACGGCTACCTCCTCATAGACAGGGGGACTGTGCGATAAATCTCCAAACAGGAGCGGCTCTTCCACGGAGTCATGTGTATCCCCTGTCTCAAGAGGAAACAGCGGCTATGGAGACATACATAGCCGAGTCCTTGGCACAGGGATACATACGGTCCTCTACTTCCCCAGTCTCCTCGAGTTTCTTCTTTGTGAAGAAGAAGGACGGGGGATTGCGCCCGTGTATTGATTATCGTAGTCTCAATCAGATTACAATTAAATACAGCTACCCACTTCCACTGATTGCGACGATGACGGAATCATTACGCGGAGCGCGGTTCTTCACAAAGTTGGATCTCAGGAGCGCGTACAATCTGGTGCGCATTAGGGAGGGGGATGAATGGAAGACAGCATTTAGCACCACCTCGGGTCATTACGAGTATCTCGTCATGCCATACGGGTTAATGAATGCTCCGTCAGTCTTCCAATCCTTTGTTGACGAGATTTTCCGGGACATGCATGGGCAGGGGGTAGTAGTTTACATCGACGACATCCTAGTGTACTCTGCTACTCGAGCCGAGCATGTAGCCCAGGTGCGCCGAGTGTTGAGAAGACTGTTGGAGCATGACTTGTATGTCAAGGCAGAGAAATGCCTGTTCTTCCAGGAGTCCGTCTCCTTTTTGGGTTATCGGTTGTCCGCGTCTGGTTTGGAGATAGAGGTAGACCGGGTATCGGCCGTGCGTAATTGGCAAACTCCAACCACTGTAAAAGAGGTGCAGCAGTTCTTGGGTTTTGCTAATTACTACCGGAGGTTTGTTCGGGGTTTTGGACAGGTTGCAGCTCCCATTACGTCCCTGCTAAAGGGGGTCCGGTTCGTTTGCAGTGGTCGGCTGAGGCGGACAGGGCATTTGTCAAACTGAAGAACCTGTTCACCTCGGCTCCGGTGCTGGCGCATCCGGATCCCTCTTTACCATTCCAGGTTGAGGTAGACGCGTCCGAGACCGGTATTGGGGCAGTCCTGTCACAACGGTCCGGCGCGCCACCTAAACTCCGCCCCTGTGCTTTCTACTCTAAGAAGCTCAGCTCGGCGGAGCGCAACTATGATGTTGGGGACAGGGAGCTGTTAGCCGTAGTCCAAGCCCTAAAGGTGTGGAGGCATTGGCTTGAGCGGGCTCAACACCCTTTCCTCATTCTGACTGATCACCGTAACCTGGAGTACATCCGGGCAGCTAGGAGATTGAACCCTCGTCAGGCTAGGTGGAATATGTTCCTAACCCGGTTTGTTTTTAAGATCACATACATCCCAGGGTCCCAGAATGGTAAGGCAGACGCCCTGTCCCGGCGGTATGACACGGAGGAGAGGTCCAACGAGCCTACTTCCATATTGCCGGAATCTTGTTTGGTGGCTCCGGTGGTATGGGAGGTCGATACGGAAATCGAGCGGGCACTGCGTACCGACCCTACTCCCCCCGAGTGTCCTGTGGGGCGGACGTACGTTCCGCTCGAGGTCCGTGATCGTCTTATTTATTGGGCTCATACATCACCCTCCTCTGGACATCCAGGTATTGGCCGGACCGTGCACTGTCTTAGCATGAAATACTGGTGGCCAACGTTAGCTAGGGATGTGAGGGTTTATGTCTCCTCCTGCTCGGTGTGTGCCCAGTGTAAGGCGCCTAGACATTTGCCCAGGGGTAAGCTACATCCCCTGCCCGTTCCACAACGACCATGGTCCCACCTATCGGTGGATTTCGTAACAGACCTACCCCCCTCCCAGGGGAATACCACCATATTGGTCGTTGTGGATCGGTTTTCCAAGGCCTGTCGTCTCCTTCCCATGCCGGGTCTCCCTACTGCCCTACAAACCGCTGAGGCCCTCTTTACCCATGTGTTCCGGCACTATGGGGTCCCCGAGGATATTGTGTCTGACCGAGGTCCCCAGTTCACTTCCAGAGTTTGGGGAGCGTTCATGGAACGGTTGGGGGTCTCGGTAAGCCTTACCTCGGGGTACCACCCAGAGAGTAATGGGCAGGTGGAACGTGTCAACCAGGATGTGGGTAGGTTTTTGAGGTCCTATTGCCGGGACCGGCCGGAGGAGTGGTCGAGGTTCATCCCCTGGGCAGAGATGGCCCAGAACTCTCTCCGCCACTCCTCCACCAACTTAACACCTTTCCAGTGTGTTTTAGGTTATCAGCCGGTCCTGGCACCGTGGCACGAGAGCCAGATCGAGGCCCCTGCGGTGGACGAGTGGATTCGGCGCTCGGAGGAGACGTGGGACGCTGCCCATGTCCATCTGCAGCGTGCCATCCGTCAACAAAAGGCGAGCGCCGATCGCCACCACAGTGAGGGACCGGTGTACGCACCGGGAGATCGAGTCTGGCTCTCGACTCGAAACCTGCCCCTCCGCCTGCCCTGCCGGAAGCTGGGTCGGCGGTTTGTGGGGCCCTTCAAAGTCCTGAGAAGATTGAACGAGGTGTGTTACAGGTTACAACTGCCAATTGAGTATAAAAATATTAACCCCTCGTTCCATGTGTCTCTTCTCAGGCCGGTGGTAGCTGGCCCACTCCAAGAAGATGAGATAGGAGAGACCCCTCCGCCCCCTTTGGACATCGAGGGGGTCCCGGCGTACAGGGTCCGGACCATCTTGGACTCGAGGCGCCGGAGGAGTGGTCTCCAGTATCTCGTGGAGTGGGAGGGGTACGGTCCGGAGGAACGGTGCTGGTTGCCCAGGAGGGACATACTCGATCCATCCCTCCTGACTGAGTTTCACCGTGGGCATCCCACGCGCCCGGGTCCGCATCCTCCTGGCCGTCCCCGAGGCCGGGGTCGGCGCGCGGCTGATGCCGCGCGTCAAGGGGGGGTTACTGTCACGGTTTCGGCCGAGGCTGCTCCTCCTCCTGGTTCGGGCAGGCTTCGGCGTTCGCCGTCCCCGGAGTACTAGCTGCCACCGCTCTATGTTTCTGTATTTGATTGCTTTTGTCTGTCTGTCACACCTGTGTCTGTTTGGGTGTTGATTACGTGTCTTATAAGTTCCTTGTTTTGCTCTAGGGTAATTGTGTGTTGTTATTCTGTTGCCACTTTGTCTATGCTACGTGTTTGTTTTCCGTTTCATTTTCATGTTTAGTGTTTTACGCGTGTGCGTAATTTTCCCTCGCCACTTCGTGTTTTCGAGGTCGGGGTTTTCCACTCGTGTGATTGAGACTATTAAAGTCTTGTTGGACTAAACCTCTGTTTCCTGCGCTTGACTCCTCCACCACATCCACATCGGCATAGTGACAATAACCAATTATGGTCTTTAATGCAGCGCCGAAAGACAAGTACCTCACTTTTTCCCCCTTCCACTTTTCTCTTCCATTTTTGCGGTAACGCTGCAATTATTTGGTTGTAATTTTGGGTAGAGCAGACACTTCCATATGTTTTTGTTAGCTGCATGTGCGACATAACTCCACCAGTCCTACCTATGATATAATTTACGAGGATTATACAATTTTTTAACATTTTGGTTTTTTATCATTTAGTATATTTGAGTTTAACCACAATATTTGTTGCATTATTTGTTCTGTAGTTTCTGGAGGATTAAATTGAAATTGCAACCAACTTTCTATGGCTTGTTTTAGAAATAGTGATATTTGGGAGATGATTTCCTTTTCAAATAACTGAAAGTGAGAGGTTGTAATCTGAATAAAGGGGAAAAGGCCATTCTTGAACATGGGGTGATACAATCTTACTAATTTGCAAGAGAACCTGTTCCGATTTAAGTATAACTTTTGTATTACTGAAGCTTTTAGTGATAGGTCTAATGCTTTAATGCTTTATTTAATAATTTCTGTCCTCAGAATTCATATTCATTATAGAAATAGGCCCGTTGAATTTTGTCTGGTGTGCCGTTCCAAATAAAATTGAATATTATTTTCTCATATCATTTCAAAAACTGTTCGCTAGGCGTAGGCAAGACCATAAGCAAATAGGTCAACTGGGATAATACTAAAGAGTTAATCAGGGTGATTTTTCCACAAATAGACAGGTATTCACCTTTCCATGGCAGCAAGATGTTATTTATTTTTGCTAAATTTCTATTAAAATGTATAGCAGTGAGATCATTTATTTCATTTAGGATATGTATTCCAAGTATATCCACATCACCATCAGACCATTTTATTGGTAAACTACACGGTAATGTAAAAATTGTATTTTTTAGTGATCCAATATGTAATATACAGTGGGGGAAAAAAGTATTTAGTCAGCCACCAATTGTGCAAGTTCTCCCACTTAAAAAGATGAGAGAGACCTGTAATTTTCATCATAGGTACACGTCAACTATGACAGACAAAATGAGAAAAAAAAATCCAGAAAATCACATTGTAGGATTTGTAATGAATTTATTTGCAAATTATGGTGGAAAATAAGTATTTGGTCAATAACAAAATTTTCTCAATACTTTGTTATATACCCTTTGTTGGCAATGACACAGGTCAAACGTTTTCTGTAAGTCTTCACAAGGTTTTCACACACTGTTGCTGGTATTTTGGCCCATTCCTCCATGCAGATCTCCTCTAGAGCAGTGATGTTTTGGGGCTGTCGCTGGGCAACACGGACTTTCAACTCCCTCCAAAGATTTTCTATGGGGTTGAGATCTGGAGACTGGCTAGGCCACTCCAGGACCTTGAAATGCTTCTTACGAAGCCACTCCTTCGTTGCCCGGGCGGTGTGTTTGGGATCATTGTCATGCTGAAAGACCCAGCCATGTTTCATCTTCAATGCCCTTGCTGATGGAAGGAGGTTTTCACTCAAAATCTCACGATACATGGCCCCATTCATTCTTTCCTTTACACGGATCAGTCGTCCTGGTCCCTTTGCAGAAAAACAGCCCCAAAGCATGATGTTTCCACCCCCATGCTTCACAGTAGGTATGGTGTTCTTTGGATGCAACTCAGCATTCTTTGTCCTCCAAACACGACGAGTTGGGTTTTACCAAAAAGTTCTATTTTGGTTTCATCTGACCATATGACATTCTCCCAATCCTCTTCTGGTTCATCCAAATGCACTCTAGCAAACTTCAGACAGGCCTGGACATGTACTGGCTTAAACAGGGGGACATGTCTTGCACTGCAGGATTTGAGTCCCTGGCGGCGTAGTGTGTTACTGATGGTAGGCTTTGTTACTTTGGTCCCAGCTCTCTGCAGGTCATTCACTAGGTCCCCCCGTGTGGTTCTGGGATTTTTGCTCACCGTTCTTGTGATTATTTTGACCCCACTGGGTGAGATCTTGCGTGGAGCCCCAGATCGAGGGAGATTATCAGTGGTCTTGTATGTCTTCCATTTCCTAATAATTGCTCCCACAGTTGATTTCTTCAAACCAAGCTGCTTACCTATTGCAGATTCAGTCTTCCCAGCCTGGTGAAGGTCTACAATTTTGTTTCTGGTGTCCTTTGACAGCTCTTTGGTCTTGGCCATAGTGAAGTTTGGAGTGTGACTGTTTGAGGTTGTGGACAGGTGTCTTTTATACTGATAACAAGTTCAAACAGGTGCCATTAATACAGGTAACGAGTGGAGGACAGAGGAGCCTCTTAAAGAAGAAGTTACAGGTCTGTGAGAGCCAGAACTCTTGCTTGTTTGTAGGTGACCAAATACTTATTTTCCACCATAATTTGCAAATAAATTCATTAAAAATCCTACAATGTGATTTTCTGGATTTTTTTTCCTAAATTTGTCTGTCATAGTTGACATGTACCTATGATGAAAATTACAGGCCTCTCTCATCTTTTTAAGTGGGAGAACTTGCACAATTGGTGGCTGACTAAATACTTTTTTCCCCCACTGTAGTACATGTATCATAATTTGGTTGTAATCCAGAGAGTATCTGGATCCTCTGTGAGTCTGTGGAGGGATTCTAGTTGTGGATTTAAAAGAAAACATGAATCATCAGTGTACAATGACACCTTTGTTTTTAAACCCTGGATTTCTAATCCCTTGATATTATTGTTGGATCTGATTTTAATAGCTAACATTTCGATTGCCATAATAAATACATATGCCGATAGTGGACAATCTTGTTTTACTCCTCTTGACAATTTAAAACTTTTGGAGAAATAGCCATTATTGACTATTTTACACCTAGGGTTACTACACATGATTTTAACCCATTTTATAAGAGATTCTCCAAAATTGAAATTTCTCCAGGCATTTATATATAAACTCCAGTTGTATTTTATCAAATGCCTTTTCAAAGTCAGCAATGAATAGAAGGCCTGGTTTCCCAGATTTTCCATAGTGTTCTATTGTATCCAGTACTTGCCTTATTTTATCTCCAATGTACCTTCCATGTAAAAAAAACCTGTCTGATTAGAATGAATAATGTCCGACAATACCATTTAAATTCTATGCGCTATATATTTAGCTAGAATTTCTGCATCACAACACTGAAGTGTAAGGGGCCTCCAATTTTTTTAATGGAGTGGATCTTTATATTTCCCACTTGTATCCTGTTTCAGTAACAATTAAATCAGACCTTCTTCTTCAGTGTCTGATAATCTACCATTTACATAGGAGTGGTTAATACATGCTAATAACGGTCCTCTGAGTATATCAAAAAAGGTTTGGTATATTTCAACTGGTATGCCATCCAACCCTGGAGTTTTCCCGGACTTAAAGTTTTTAATTGCATCAAAAAGTTCCTCCTCTGTAATTCCACCTTCACATGCGTCTTTCTGTATGACTGTTAATTTTACATTATCAATAGAAAATAATCCCTACAATTAGCTTCAGTTAGAGGAGATGGAGGTGACTGAAATGAAAATATATGCTTAAAGTACTTTGCATCCTCTTTCAAAATATAATTTGGTGAATTATGGGTGACTCCGTCATTTGTAACCAGTTTCAGTTAATTATTTTTGGTAGCATTTCTATGTTGAAGATCAAAAAATTATTCGGTGCATTTTTCCCCATATTCCATCTAGTTTGCTTTATTTTTGTAATATATTACACGTGATCATTCTTGAATAAGTTTCTCAATTTCTTTTTGTTTTTCCTCTAATTTATTCTAAGCCTCTATTTTACGTTTTTTATTGCTATCTATCTGTTCAGTTAGACCTTCTATTTCCTTTGTTAGTATGGACTCTTTCGACCTAAATTGCTTTTGTTTTCGAGAATTATACTGAATTGCATGGCCTCTAAAGGCACATTTAAATGTGTCCCATACAATAAGGGGATTTGCTGTACCGATGTTATGTCGGCAAAATTCAGTTATAAATTCCCCTGTCCTAGTTAAAAACAAGTTATCATCCAATAGGCTTTGATTACATTTCCAATATCCTCGCCCACGTGGAAATTCAGTAAGAGTAATGTATATGCCAATTAAATGATGGTCCAACCGCATTCTATCCCCTATCAACACTTTTAAACTTTTGGTGCCAACGAGAATGACGTAAGAAAGAAGTCAAGACGACTAGCTTGATTGAGTCTCCACCGTGTATATCTCACTAGGTCAGGATATTTAAGCCTCCATATATCCACTAGTTCTAATGTATCCATGACATTCATGATTTACTTAAGAGCATGAGGGTGATAGTTTGTAGTGTGATTTCCTTTACGGTCCATTTAGCTATTTAAAACAGTATTATAATCTCCCACCATAATAATAGTGTCTTGTATTGCTTTCAGGGTTGATAATTTATTATATATATTGTCAAAGAAGCGTGGATCATCATCATTATTAGGTCCATGTTTTAATGAGTCCATGTTAAGTCAACTCATCTCAAGCCTGAATCGGGCCCCATGTACTGAATCTAACAAGGGTGGTTCAGCACCACAGTTTAGTCCTTAAGACTGTCTGAGTGGACTAAGGCAGTGTTTTGACAAGCAGGAGACCTGGGTTCAAATCCAGATAAAGACTCACTTTATACATTTCAACTCATGTTAACCCTGCTATAACTTACGTAGCCCTAAACATTTTTATTGCAACATCATTTATAATCTTACTATGGGCCTCGCAACTGTAGCCTATAATTAGAGCGATTGTCTACACTAGGAAAGTATTAAATTCCCAGTCTGTTCTTTAAATTGTTCATTCAAATATTGTCTGAAAATCCTCATCAATCAATATTTAAGCTATAAACCATTGGCATTTCAAAACCATTTGATTGTATGAGAGACACAGTCTGCCAAAACACGCTTTTTGTGTTTTAATGCTGCCTTTTACATGCTCTCTTAAAAACACCAATATTCAGATTGAAAAACCACTTTTAGTGTGTCAGAGTACTTCCATTCTGTTTTTAAATACTGTACATTCAGTGTATCATAACATTTAAATTGGGTTTTAATTCAAACACCCTTCAAATACTAGATCTCAGTTTAGGTGCACTACCTTTGATGGTTTCCCTACACAATGATGGTGGATTGCTGCATGTTGCAAAATGTATATTACTATTGTGATGCATAATTGCCATGGTAATTTGGAATGTCCAGTCAATGAACATTAGGGGTAATGTAGACCTTGTCATTCCACAGATTCAAAATTGGCCTAAAAACGCTTACATGAAATGTTTTATGACAGCATAATCTCCCATACTAACGGTGCCATTCAAAACACCAAAAAAGTGAAAATAAACAAATAACCATCTAATAATAAAAAGAGAAAGTTGTCAAAGTTAGTTAAAAGCTCTTATTTTTATTTAGAAGACTTGTCCAGTGAGATTTGCAGCCCAAAGGACACTTACCAAACAGGGAGCTGATGGTTAGTACGGGACCTAACGTCTATTCCTGCCAACTCTACTCTTGCGCCTCACGGTCAGAGTGGCTATACGCCTCCTGTGCCTTGAGCATTTTGTTGAGACAGTGGCCTTGACGATAGGCATCACATTGGAAAGGAAACTTAAGTGGATGAATCATCAGCTAAATCATTCAGCTAACCTGTAGTATTAAAGGCCAATATTATGGCCCAATACTACAAACCAATACCATAGTTCAATAATACACCCCAATAGTATGGCTTGACTCTACTACACCACACCATAGTTGAATGAGTGCAATATGATCAACAGCAATGCTCTCTCTCTCTCTCTCTCTCTCTCTCTCTCTCTCTCTCTCTAAGACTGCTCACTGGGCTGGGGGAAAGGCTGATGTGTGGAGTGGGAATCTGCTAGAGGGAACGGGGAGTCAAGACTGTGAATTAGCTTGAGTGTTATGCATCTCCATCCATCCATCCACACGCACGCACGCACAAACACGGTCTTCACCCCCCCCCCCACACACACACACACACACACACAAAGTAGGGCCTGGTATGGGGGCTCTTACCAACTCCACATACATAAGCCAGGATTTCATTATCCAATCATGTGGGTCTGTGTCGTGTTAATTATCACACGGATTAACACACACAAACACACACGCGCCTGCACGTACACGCCCACACACACACACACACACACACACACACACACACACGCACCTGCTTTGTTCCTCTAATGACTTCCTTGTGTTGATACACAATCATCCTCATTAGATCAGTTATGTTTCAGTTAGAGGTAATAGGGCTCCCATTACAGCAAACCACTAACCATCTGTGTATAATTATGGAACAGAAAATATGGCTTTGAAATACTTCTCTATGTGCTTTTATTATTGATACGAGAAAAGGAGTGATGTAGGGGAGAGGTGTAGAGGAGGTAGAGGAGAGGCAGAGGAGAGGTACAGTGCCTTGCAAAAGTATTCATCCCCTTGGCGAAATTTAAAAAAATAACTTGTTTCAAAAAATTATAAAAAATAAATAACGGAAGTGGTGCGTGCATATGTATTCACCCCCTTTGCTATGAAGCCCCTAAATAAGATCTGGTGCAACCAATTACCTTCAGAAGTCACATAATTAGTTAAATAAAGTCCACCTGTGTGCAATCTAAGTGTCACATGATCTGTCACATGATCTCAGTATATATACACCTGTTCTGAAAGGCCCCAGAGTCTGCAACACCACTAAGCAAGGGGCACCACCAAGCAACCGGCACCATGAAGACCAAGGAGTTCTCCAAACAGGTCAGGGACAAAGTTGTGGAGAAGTACAGATCAGGGTTGAGTTATAAAAAAATATCAGAAACTTTGAACATCCCACGGAGAACCATTAAATCCATTATTAGAAAATGGAAACCTGCCAAGAGAGGGCCGCCCACCAAAACTCACAGACCAGGCAAGGAGGGCATTAATCAGAGAGGCAACAAAGAGACCAAAGATAACCCTGAAGGAGCTGCAAAGCTCCACAGCGGAGATTGGAGTATCTGTCCATAGGACCACTTTAAGGCGTGCACTCCACAGAGCAGGGCTTTACAGAAGAGTGGCAAGAAAAAAGCCATTGCTTAAAGAAAAAACTAAGCAAACATGTTTGGTGTTCGCCAAAAGGCATGTGGGAGACTCCCCAAACATATGGAAGAAGGTACTCTGGTCAGATTAAATTGAGCTTTTTGGCCATCAAGGAAAATGTTATGTCTGGCGCAAATCCAACACCTCTCATCACCCCAAGAACACCATCCCCACAGTGAAGCATGGTGGTGGCAGCATCATGCTGTGTGGATGTTTTTCATTGGCAGGGACTGGGAAACTGGTCAGAATTGAAGGAATGATGGATGGCGCTAAATACAGGGAAATTCTTGAGGCAAACCTGTTTCAGTCTTCCAGAGATTTGAGACTGGGACGGAGGTTCACCTTCCAGCAGGACAATGACCCTAAGCATACTGCTAAAGCAACACTTGAGTGGTTTAAGGGGAAACATTTAAATATCTTGGAATAGGTTAGTCAAAGCCCAGACCTCAATCCAATTGAGAATCTGTGGTATGACTTAAAGATTGCTGTACACCAGCGGAAGGAGCTGGAGCAGTTTTGCCTTGAAAAACTTATAGAGACATACCCCAAGAGACTTTCAGCTCTAATTGCTGCAAAAGGTGACTCTACAAAGTATTGAGTTTGGGGGGGGGGGGGGTGAATAGTTATGCACGCTCAAGTGCTGTTTGTTTCACAATAAAACATATTTTGCATCTTCAAAGTGGCAGGCATGTTGTGTAAATCAAATGATACAAACCCCCAAAAAACCATTTTCATTCCAGGATGTAAGGCAACGAAATAGGAAAAATGCCAAGGGGGGTGAATAGTTTAGTTGCAAGCCACTGTAAAGGAGATATGTAGAGGAAAGGTAGAAGAGTGGTAGAGGAGAGATGTAGAGGAGAGATGTAGAGGAGAGGTAGAGGAGAGAGGTAGAGGAGAGGTGAACTCGCTGGTGTTGTCCTGGCAGCTTTCTGTTTAAAGGTTGGTCAAGGTTGGGTGACAGTCCCAGTATAACATTATCACTCTGAGGAAGGTGCCTTGATCATTTTGTTGAGAGAGTGGCCTTGACAATATGCATCACATTGGAAAGGAAACTTAAGTGGATGAATTATCAGTTAACCCTTTGACACGTACCAACACACGGGTGTGATCCTTCTACAGTGGTCCCTGCAGCACACGCTAAAACTGGTGTGATTAGAACGTTTATGTAGAACGTCCAGTTTCGATTGACGCAACAGTCCGCGTTTGAGCTGGCCACACTATTTTTTCACAGAAACATTTTGCACAAACACAGTCCTTACAACGTTATGTCCTGAATGTGACCAGTTTATTTTTGGATTCAATGTTCAGACATTCACAAAAGTAGCAACAGCATAACACAATCATCCAAACAGGAAAATGTAGGCTATATTAGTCCTAGCGCTAACTGAGGAAAGATTGACGAAACACAAGTGGTCATATTTAGCTAACTCTGGGCTGACAGAAACCATAATATGAATTAGCTAATAGCAATTACTATTTAAAATTATTTACATTTCAGGTGAGCTCACCATTGATTGAAATAATTGAGTAAAACACTTTCTGAAAATCGAAAGTAATCCGACGATGGGTAGTTTGTGCACGGAGCCATGTTATTTTTTTCTCGCATCAACCAAAGATAAGTAGAGGAGACAAGATGAGTTAGTTCTGTTTGCAGTATGCATGTTGAAAGGGGTGTGTCGTCTACCATCATTCACTTACCTTCATTCACTTCCAGAAGTTTACTCGAAAGATGAGTGAACCATCCCTTCACCTCATTTTGTTATAACATCTTTGGTCTGACAGACGTTTACGTGACACCCAGAATGCATTGTATAATGTCAACAAACATGGCGCCACACATAGCTGGCAAATAGCTTAGCATTAGCTCATCATAATCAGTACAACCTGTGTCCATTACAATATGTGTCCATTGCAATATATGCAAGAATCTGAATGCATGATTTGTCACCAGTACTTGAAAACATGTGAATAAAACTGTAAATACATTATGCTCCATACATACATACATATGGTATGCTACAGTAGAAACAACAACACGATATACAGAAAATAAGGCACTTACTTTGATAGGAACGCACACGTCCAAAGTTATTATTTTTAAGGAAAACAACAATGAAGGCAATGCGAGCGCCAGCCAGAAAATGTGCCAGGGGGAAAGGTTTGTGCAAGACTGCACAAATATCTGCATACTCTGCATACTTGATCTGCGGAAACACTGGGGAAGTGCTTGGGCTCTCATCAAAGAGAGAAGTTTGTCCAGATCAGTAAAGCCTCAAACATAAATTGTCCGCAACAGTGAAATGGGCTACTTCTATGTGAATTAATGAGGAGGCGGAACACAGCTCTATTCAAACTGTTTTTAGAAAATAAAACTTGTTCGAAAATAATATGAAATTGACAAGTTGAAACATAGTCAATAGATAATTAGCAGGCATTGTGTCTTGGTTTGAGGGCAGCGTGTGTTAACTGTCCTGTTGCATAACAATCACTTTTTGGAACAGTGAGTTCATTCTGACATCACGTGCATAAAAAAACTCACACTGGGATGACCGTTAGAGATATTTAGAACTCACGCGTGAAAAGGTTAAATCATTCAGCTGTAGTATTAAAGGCCAATATTATGGCCCAATACTACAAACCAATACCATAGTTCTATAATACACCCCAATAGTATGGCTTGACTCTACTACACCATACCATAGCTGAATGAAAAAGCCCAATATACAGTGTAATATGATCAACAGCATTCAATGCTCTTTGTCTCGCTCTCTAGCACTCGCTCACTCTCTCTCGTTCTCTTTTTCTTTCTTTCTCTCTTTTTCTCTTTCTCTCTTTCTCTCTCTCTCTCTCTCTCTCTCTCTCTCAAAGACTGCTCACTGTACTGGGGGAAATGCTGATGTGTGGACTGGGAATCCAACAAGCTCTCATAGTCTCACCGCAGAATTAGATGTTCATCCACAAGTGTTTTTGTTGCTCCTGCTGCTCTGTATTATTCAATTTCTCCAAACGTCAAATTTCGAAGCTAATTGTTAAGTTTAGGCACTCATTACAAATGGTTAAGGTAATGGTTAAGGTTTAAAAAATACAATAAAAAACAGTGTCCACGACTGTGTCAAACACACAACCTTCTTATCCAGAGTCATGGGATTACACCCATCCCCCAAACCCAAAACCAAAACCCCAAACCCAAGCCTACTTCCAAGTGGAGAGCTCAAAAACAAACTTCATCTCGTTCTACAAGACCGGCATAAGGAGTCAACGGCTACAGAGAAGTCGCAGTCAGACGGCGGGGACGACGAGGCACCGGTGACAAGCCTTGAACAGAGAGTGAACTGTGCTGCCTCCCTGCCTCCAGAGGACCTGCTCATCTCCTGCCGTTGACCACCTCCTCCCTCTGCTCAAGCCATATGGTTCCCTCTTGACTGTCGCTCCATTTGTTGTAGGCTTGAAACAACAAAACGTTCAACGCTTGCCAAAAATCGTTGCCCAGACCTACTCTGTCATATAGCTGTTTTATTTCATTCTTGTTTGTTTTATTTTATTATTGTTCTTGTTTCAAGAACTTTTAGATTATTTCTGTAATGAAAATCGCTATAGAAGTTGAATAAATTATTATTGTTATTATTATTAGTTGACGTAATAGTGCTCACTGTTGCCCCTAGTGGCTGGTTTTGAAGGCATTTCCTGACGTCCTCAGGACATGGATAGATGTCCAATTTCGATGTCAATCTTGAACGATCTCCCTGGGGAATCTGCTACCCGGGAACAGGGAATCAAGACTGTTAATTAGTTTGAGTTATGCATCCCCATCCACGCATGCACGCACACACACACACAAACACACACACACACACACACACAATGTCATAGACATATACTGTAGACACACACATGTACAGTACGTGCACACTCACTGAATCGTTAATTTCCTCTAGTTAATCTAGAACTAAATATGTGGTTGATAACTTGCCTGTGTCTGCCTGCTTATATAAGGGAAAAGGGAAATGGACTCTGCATGTAGCTGCAGTAATCAGAGGCTGCTCTGACACCTGATCCACAGCACAAAGAAGGAGAGAAAAGAAGGAGAGAAAGAGAGGAGAGGAGGATCTGACAGCCCTAATACACACACTCACACCAATCACTATCACAGGGCATGAATCACTATCACAGGGCATGAATCACTATCACAGGGCATGTCAGAACGTATCAAAGGAAATTAACAGGGATCTCTGGACTGGACTGTTTGTTTCTTGTGTGTGTGTTTGTCTGCGTTTCTGAGTGTGTGAGTGCATGTGTGTGTAATATGAGAAAAAGAGAGAAAAGACAAAGAGAAGAGAGGATGAAATGGTTTCATATTATTCATTTCTTCATGTTTCTCCCAGATGGGTTCAGTGGAGTACATTGTCCATGGTCCATAGAGATGGACTGCCTGTTCTGGTTCTGTCAAGGACAACCAGGCTTATATCAAAGGCCTTCTCCCAAGGGACACACACAGTGCTTCAGCTGAATAATATGCAGGGTTGGGTAGGTTACTTTCTAAATGATTCTTCAAGAATCAATGGCTATATATCATTAATTTATAAGTCCAAAAATGGATGTAGCAACTACAGATTCCCCCTTTAAGTCTATCAAAAGTGTGTGAGTTTGAACATGTGTCCATTAGGCCTATGGATTTTTTTAAAATACATATATTTTTTATCAGCACAAATTAGATTGAGCAATAAAAGCCCCAATCGTGGTCTTCTTAAATTGAACTCGTTTTTGACCGTATGGAGCACAATACCACGGAGGAGTTTAGAAGGGAGGAACTCCCTCAAACTTATTCCATAGGCTGGGATCTGCACTATGCTGCTGTTGTAGGGGTGTATTTCCAATGGCTGTCCATTGATCTCAAAAACATTGATTGATAGGCAGCTTAAACTTCTTCAATTCAACCATTTTGACTTGATTAAAATACACATATACTGTACATTTGTGAACAGCCATCCACAACAACCACAATCCGTAAGCCGCAAATAGCTAAATGAGAGAGCAGCAGTGTGATTCGCATCAATGCGCTATGTAGATATCAATTGTAAGTGATATCCGTATCGCCGTAGACTACACCACTGTTGTCATCCTTACCTCCAAGCGTCTATACAAGTTGAATAATCTTTGGATGCCGACACCATTGGAAGACTTAGCTTGGACTGTAGCCTACAAAAGCCTATTCCTGCTCTTTTCCCATGATCCATCAAACGCATTTGGTGTGTCATCATAGTGGTGTCTGACTTGTGGTAAGACTCACTCATGCAGAACAATCTTAAACGTACGCCTTTTTTCTATGCTGATTTGAATGTCATTGAGAGAAAATACAGTTGTTTTTTCTCGCAAACATCGTTTCTGAGTTTAAAAGCAATCATAGAAGTAATTATCTAGTGTATTCAAAAGTAACTGTAATCTGATTACAACATTTTTGCTGGGAATGTAACGGATAACAGTTAGTTATTTTGTAATCCGTTACATGTAATCCGTTACTCACCAACCCTGACATTATGTATGACTGAAAATAAACCCCCGTCCGACACACACACACACACACACAAAGAGTCGATCAAAATTAAATCTCCATCCGGAGACTGGGCAGGAAATTACAGCCAAAGCCCCGCTGCGCAATATAGACCTGCCCAGCACAGCATCAGAACAGACTGACAGGCATTGGGGAAAAAAACCTCTCTCTCTGTCTTTGTCTCTCCCACACACTGAGCCAATATGTGAGAAAGTTGCTTGTTAAAAAGGAACAGTTTTATCTTGTGGTGCCAATCAATCTGCCAGAGAGCATGTTTCCTGGACACCGCTGTCACAGCATGAGATGGCTCCCAACTCTACCTTTTCTCTCTATGTCTCTTTCTCTCTTTCGCACACTCACTTATGCATGCACACACTCGCACAAACACACACACACATACACACACACGTACGCACACATGCAGGTACACACGCACGCACACATAAGCACACACCAAAACAGGACCTGGTCTCCTTGGACGCTTTCATATCTCCTCTGGCTGCCACCATCCTCTCTCCTCTCCTCTCCTCTCCTCGGTTTCACCACAGTGTTCTGTATTCACCTTATAAAGCTACAGTAAAGTCTGTGAGAAGTGGAGCTTCTCCATGTTAACTCTCTTCTCCATGTTATCTGATATGGCTTCAAACAGCCCGAGGGGTGCTGAGGCTGACTCAGTCTCAAGGCCAGCTCAGTATGGGGGGAATAATTCCCCTCACTTCTTCCTTTCGCTGACTCTGAGTGTCTCTCTATCTATCTCTCTCTTTCTCTCTCTCTGTCTCTCTCTCTTTCTCTCTCTCGCTCGCTCTCCTCTCTCTCACTCTGTCACTACTCTCGTTCTATTCATTCCTCACACCCCTCTCTCATTTCCATGCTCCAATCTGACACATTCCCCTCGTTCTTCTATTCCGCCACCTCTCTATCCCTCTTTCCCGCTGACAGCGTTCCTTCCATATTACTGGGGCCTTCTATTGAGTTAACAATGTGATGTCAGGAGAATACTTTTCGTGTAGTGTTGTCTTGTTTTTTCCAGGCAAATGGCTGGTGTATCTTATCAGTCAATATTAAATAACAGTTTGTGGGGATCTAATAAGGCTCTATCTGAGAATGACACTGCACTAACAGCAGCTATTCAGTAGGATCCATAACTCTGTATTGTCACGCACAAAGACACACGCTCACACACACGTACATTTACATTTACATTTTAGTCATTTAGCAGACGCTCTTATCCAGAGCGACTTACAGGAGCAATTAGGGTTAAGTGCCTTGCTCAAGGGCACATTAACGTCATTTAGCAGACGCTCTTAGCCAGAGCGACTCACAAATTGGTGCGTTCACCCTATAGCCAGTGGGATAACCACTTTACAATTTGGGGGGGGGGGGGGGTAGAAGGATTACTTTATCCTATCCCACACACACACACATGCACGCACAAACATACACACACACACACACACACACACACACACACACACACAAACACACAAGCAGTCGCGGATACAGGTCCCTGGGCACTGTGTGTCATATCACTGTGGTGACAACGATATTATCTCTCTGCTCTGGGCAGCTGCAGGCTGCAGACACCTAATTAACACTAGCAGAGCTCTTCTGGAACAGGTGCACTGTCAGTATATGTGTGTGTGTTTGTGTGTGTGTATATGTGTGTGTGTATATATATGTGTGTGTGTATGTGTGTGTGTGTGTGTGTGTGTGTGTGTGTGTGTGTGTGTGTGTGTGTGTGTGTGTGTGTGTGTGTGTGTGTGTGTGTGTGTGTGTGTGTGTGTGTGTGTGTATGAATAAATAAGGAGGACATAATGCTTGTGTTATGTTCTGGCCTGTGGCTCGGTACTTAAAGGGAAAATCCTCTCACACACACACACACGCACACACACACACACACACACACACACACACACACACACACACACACACACACACACACACACACAGACAGACAGACAGACAGACAGACAGACAGACACACACACACACCCTCAGGAAATGCCACTGTGAAGGCCAATGCTGCAAAAAACTGTTTATCTCAAAGTGAATTTAAACACAGAAACACCACTACCAGCATTTAAAGACATGCTCCGGAACTTTGGTTTGAATACTTTCGGGAGGTTTACTAAGTATTTTTTAAACCTCCCGCTTTGGGCTGGATGTGTCAATGTGTAGTTCATACATGCATAATCTATGAGCAGAGTTACTGTCTTACCTTAATTAGCCATGAAATCCCTAGTTTGAAAGTTACTGTTTTTCTGGACGATGTGCTGCTCCATTTTTCCTCCATTTTCCCCCTAATGGGCTAGCCCCCTAGCAATTTGAGTTCAACCAATGAGCCCCTCGCCATTTGAGTGACAGCTAGTAAGATGCACACACAGCAGAGCGAGAGAGAGAGAGCAATGACGTGGTGCACAAATGTGCACATATGTGACGTAATACGCAACTTTCGGGACCACTTTTGGCTAGTGAGCGCTACTATCAGAACTACTGGCTGAAAAGTATACAAAAGTACCGGAGAATCTCTTTAAGTCAAATCCCTGTTTCCCCAAGTCGAAGCCTAAACTCCTTACCTCCCTTCTCCATCTTTTCCCCCACTACTAACACTCTCCCTTTCCTCCGAATTACTGTGGATGTCAAAGTGTTGGATTAAAGGTAATATTACGGATGTCTAGTTAGATCGGCCATGCCATCCAGTGATCATGAAGTGCTTCACACTCAGTTGCCAGTTTATTAGGTACACCACCCCGTTCATGAAAATGGTTCGCTTCTACAGACAGTGGCCATGACTTGCTATATAAAGCAGGCAGATAGGCATCAAGGCATTTAGTTGCTGTTCGATTGAACATTAGAATGTGACAAACGAGTGACCTAAATGACTTTGAGTGTGGTATGACCGTCGGTGCCAGGCGGGCCGGTTCCAGTACCTCAGAAATGGCTGGACTCCTGGACTTTTGACGCACGACAGTGTCTAGGGTTTACAGAGAATGGTGCGACAAACAAAAAACATCCAGTCAGCAGCAGTCCTGTGGGCAAACACAGCTCCTTGATGAGAGAGGTCGAAGGAGAATGGCAATAATCGTGCAAGCTAACAGGCGGGCCACAAACAGGCAAATAACGGAGCAGTACAACAGTACTGTGCAGAACGGAATCTCGGAACCCACAACTCGTCGGTCCTTGTCACGGATAGGTTCCACTCCTATCAGCTAAAAACAAGACGAAGCGGCTCCAGCGGGCACGCGATCACCAACACTGGACAATTGAGGAGTGGAAAAACCTTGTCTGGTCCAACGAATCCTGGTTCCTGTTGTGTCATGCTGATGGCAGAGTCAGGATTTGGCATAAGCAGCATGAGTCCATGGCCCAATCTGGCTTGGTGTCAACAGTACAGGCTGGTGGCGGTGGTGTCATGGTGTGGGGAATGTTTTTCTGGCATATGTTAGGTCCCTTGATACCAAATGAGCAATGTTTAAACGCCACAGTGTATCTGAACATTGTTGCTGACCAGGTGCATCCCTTTATGTCTACAGGGGCGTCCAACTCGGGACTAGATCGGTGTACCTAATAAATTGAGTGTAAGTTACCCACTGAGTGTAAGTTACCCATTCTCTGTTCTATCATGCATCCATTAACACAGTGCACAGGGATTAGATTATGTTTAAAGTCTGATTCAAAAGTTGGATGGCTGAAAATCTAATAACACAATCTTACACTCTACTGAGCTTGAATACTCTGGATTAGTGTACTGCCTGCCTTAAGGCACTCACAGACAGCGTGCAGTGGACAGGGTGGACCATTCATTTTCAATGAATCCTAGGCTGGTGGCGAAATTCTATCCAGGCGGACCGGTCGGCGTTGCTCGTGCCCATGGAAGCTGCTCAGCCGAAGCAGAGAAAATAGGATTGTGCTCCATTTTTCAAGCGGTGCCGTCATTGTTGACCAATCACAGTAGCAAATGTAGCCTGCGTGGTGATACGTCAGCACTTACAACCAACAGCAGGACCAGCTAACTTCCTCTAGCTAGCTAGCTGGCTAAAATCATCAGTTTACAGAGTCACGTTTAACAATAAAAATCATTGTTTTTTAATCTATTTTTGGATGAATCATTTCTGTTGCATGTAAATACATTTTGTATGCACGCTTATGGTGTTATAACGATTCACTTTTCACAAATCAATAATGTTTGTTTTTCGCTGCTATGGTCACCGGCGGCTGTTGCCTTCATGTGTGAAGGCACCTGCCGCTTTGACTAGAGGGACAAGTGGTGTACTTGGTGGTGGGGGACTCAGCGATATTCCGGTGGGTGTCTGAAAAGTGCTTTACTGAGAGGCGTGAGCATGTACACACACACGTATGCACGCACACACACTCACAAGCATGTGTGTCAAACACACACACACACACCCTCGAGAGAGTGTTATTTTCCAAGTGGGGTGCTTTGAACAAGTAGCGATTTGTTGAGGTATCTGGGTTCTCTCATGAGAGAGGTAGGGGGTAGAGTGGTAAAGTAGGGGAGCAGAAGGAGGTCTATAAGTGCCTGCATACACATGGAGGAGAGAATCAGAGAGGCAGAGAGAAGCCAGATAGGAAAGTTAATTAATGCAGAAGGCCTTCACCATGTAATGGAAGAGAGCTTGATCTGCGTGTCATGGGCTTTTACCTGGGCTGGCAGCTTTGGGCCTAGACCATAAGCCATAGAATATATGGACCAGGGGTCTCAAACTCATTTTGCCCCACAGGCCGCATTCAGTCTTCACCAAGGTCCGGAGGGCCGCACTTAAAATTGATTATATTTCCTTGCTGTCAAAAACCCTAACCCTAACCTTAAAATTGTCCTCTATCCATCGCTTTTTGAATTTCCGATGCTCCCTGACTGTCTAGCTTTCGTTTCAATGACTGTTAGCAAGCTGGGCAGAGTGAAAAGGCTAACAATGTAGGTCCATTTACATTTCTACACAGTTTCGATTTGGTTTTAGTCATTTGAACGTCGATCAAGACCAGCTGAGAGAGGAGAAACCAGGAACATAAACCTGTAAGATGGAGTTGGTCTGGGGTTCTGGGATGCCTGTAGGGCAACACCCTTAGAGCTTCTGAAGGATGATTGGTCGTTCAGCCTCAGACTGGCGGCTGATTCGCCAGGCATCTCCGTGTTTTGCCTCAAACATGTTTCTGCCAAGTCTTATGCAAATTAGTTTTGTAGTCATATCTGTACACACACACACGCATGCGTGCACACGCACTCAGAGGGATTTATGTGTATGTGTGTGCGTCTCATGCAAGATTTGTCTTTGAACCTCCTCTTGGTGTGTATCTTCCGTCCTCTCCCAAATGAGATGAACTGCCGTGGAATTCCAGCACTCTGAGAATTCTCATCCCTCCCCCTGTTTCCCCTCCTCTCTCTACCTCCCTCTCTCATCCCCTCTTTTCCCTCCTCACTCTACCTCTTCTCATTCCCCACCCTCCTCCTCCACTCTTCCCCTTATGTCTCCCTCTCATCCTTCCCCTCCTACACTTGCTCCCCTACCTCTTCCTCTCATCCCCCTGTGTAGTCCCTTCTTCCTTCTCCCCAAGAGAAACCTGAAGCAATTAAACAAACAAAATATTAAAATGCATGCATGTGGTAACAACCATTGCCTATGAAGAGAGCTTTAAATATGCTAATATGGTGGAGGGTCTTAGCAGCATGAAACAGAGCCTGGAGAGAGAAGGGGCTTTACTTTCACACTCTAAACCCAGTCCATACAGTACACAGCTACATGAGTATTGTGTGTGTGTGTGTGTGTGTGTGTGTGTGTGTGTGTGTGTGTGTGTGTGTGTGTGTGTGTGTGTGTGTGTGTGTGTGTGTGTGCGTGCGTGTGTTTGTTTGCATGTGTGTCTGTGCCAGCAAGTTTGTGCTTGTGTTTGTGTGTTGCTCTTACCCTATATACAGTACACCAAAGTAGCAGGAAGGCACCGTGTGAGCCTCTTCCTGCTTGATTATAAATAATCTATTACCACGGGGGTTAAATATTTCTATATCTGTGAGAGCCATATGCTGCGTCCCAAATGGCACCCTATTCCCTATGTAGTGCACTACTAGTGCATTATAGGGAAAAGGGTGCCATTTGGGACGCAGCTATAGAGTAACGACCTTGACTCCGCAACTGATTGAGACACAGAGAGACGTTTAATAAGTGATAAGCAGTAATGGGCAGTCAGTATCATCATGGGACTTTTATTAATTGTTTTATTCTGTGTTGTTACAGCGTTCAACCCACACAATGCATAGTGCATTTAATGATATAAAACATATCGAAACCGAAATCGAAAACCGTGATATTTTTTTCTAATTGAACTATGGGCCAGTAACCCAAAGGTCGCTGGTTCAGATGCCTGAGCCGACTAGGTGACACTGTTGATGTGCTCTGAGCAAGACACTTAACCCTAATTGCTCCTGTAGTCGCGCTGAATAAGACCGTCTGCTAAATGACTAAAATGTACAGTAAAATGTGAAATGTGTGTGTGTTGATGGGTTCAGGTCCTAAAAGGTCATAGTTCTTTTGGTTCTTCTTTCTAATTCTCTGACATCTAATATAAATACTCTTCAGTTTACCATGGAGGTTCTCAAGTAGTGTGTCATGGTGACCTGATTTTCACTAGAGCAGAGCAGGTTAGAAGCTAAAGTGATGGTAAGTGATGACAATTGCCTGTGTGTGTGTGTCAGTTTCTGTTTTTGTGTATGTGTGCATGCATATGAGTGTGTATACAGAGCTCTACCTCTCATTATGAATTAGATTGAACTGTCATCAGTCAAGGCGTTTATTAGCTGTGTGATTCAGGTTGCTTTGAGGGGAAGAAAATAAATAATGTAATTGGATATTAGTGTCATTTAACTGTCCCATGTTGCACATATATTAGGTTATGAATTATGAAGGGCATGCTAACATTTGGAAATGCCAATCATTATATTTATTCACATTACTTTACCTTAATAAAATATTTCAGTTGTTGTGTATATTACATTTATTTTATTTTATTACTTTATTATTTCATTCCAAGTCATCACCTCATCTCTATAGAGATGCTGCCTGTGCTGTCCGACAAAATCACAATTTTGTAGTCCTTCAAAGTAAATAAGGCATACTTTTATGACTGCTGAATACCAACTATCAATCACATAGATCATGTATTTTCAGGTAGAGATACCTTGCGAAGCGACAGCTGCTCTCTATATCCCCTCATCATCAGGCATTCGTCTGATTCTTCCGTAGCAGGCATAAAATAAACACACAGATGGGACAAGTAAGTGCGCAATGGACAGGGTTGGGAAGGTTACTTTCTAAATGTAATCTGTTACAGTTACTAGTTACCTGTCCAAAATTGGAATCAGTAATGTAATTTTTGGATTACCCAAACTCAGTAACGTAATCTGATTACTTTCACCTTAAGAGGCATTAGAAGAGGACAAACATGTATCTTACCAATTGAACGACATCTATTGCAGGATAAATGAATGTTAAAGTTGACATAGCTGGCCATATATGGATGTTACATTTTATTTTATGGGTTGGTTATGTAGGCTTCTTCTAACCCATCGCTTTCTACTACATATAATACAATTAAATTATATCTTTACATTAAAAACCAAAGTCTATCAGAATTCCAGTCATTCCAATAAATGTTATACCCCTTGATCTTCAAGAATAGGACTTGGAAATATGGAAGAATAGATTAGCTAAATTGTTTTACCTGAGCATAACCCCAAAACGAAGGACTTATTAGCCAGCCCTACTCCGTTGTTTATGATTTTGTTGTCATGGAGGACTAATTGGGCTCATTGATTCGAGTTGAAAAATAAATGCTGCGCTCATGGAATGGCATGCTTTGAACACTACTGAAAAGTGCTATTTACATGTGAAAAATGAATGCCATATGCTGCATTTGCAATAGGCCTATTGTTTACCTTTTTGTTGGTGACACTTTGATATCTTGATAATATGCAGTTGTATAAAGGGCAAATCCACAGATGACAAAACGTTGCCCTGCCTCTGTTTTAGTAAAAAGCTGAGGGATGGGCCTGGATAAATGTAACCACTCTCAGATTAATAGACAGAGCTATGGATGCAAGGACTGACCATCCATGATATCAAAAGTATTGTTTTAACCATGTTATGAGGCTATACAGTGTTTGTTTACATTTACAATGTTAACAAACATTGGAGTAAAACAAGCTTATATTTTGGGTTCTCATGGAGTGTGACAGTTGAACTAAGCTCATGAGGTATTTATAAATTATATTCTTCAAGAATCAATTGGATATATATATATATATATATATATATATATATATATATATATATATATATATATATATATATATATATATATATATATATATAATTTATAAGTCCAAAAATGGATGTAGCAACTACAGATTGCCCCTTTAAGTACATCAAAAGTGTGTGAGTTTGAGCATGTGTCCATTAGGCCTACAGATTTTTTGGGGGTTATCAGCATGAATTAGATTGAGCAATAAAAGCTCCACTTTTATTCCATAGACTGGGATCCGCACTACAGCTGTTGCAAGAGCGCATTTTACACAGACTGTCCGCTGGTTTCAAAAACAATGATTGATAGGCAGCTTCAACTTTTTGAATTCAACCATTATTGGGTTCAAATACACATTTAGATTTGTGAACAGCCATCCACAACAACCACAATCCATAAGGCGCGAATAGCTAAATGAGAGAGCAGCAGTGTGATTCGCATCAATGCACTATGTAGATATCAATAATAAGTGATATCTGTATCGTCGTAGACTACACCACTGCTGTCATCCTTACCTCCAAGCGTTTATTCAATTTGGATAATCTTTGGATGCCGAAAGCAGTCGCACCATTGGAAGACATAGCTTGGACTGTAGCCCACAAAAGCCTATTCCTGCTCTTTTCCCGCAATCCATCAAACCCATTTGGTGTGTCAGACTAGATGAGGTGGAACAAACTTAAACTTGCGCCTTTTTTCAATGCTGATTTGAATGTCATTGAGAAAACAGAAAAGTGTCCAAAAATGTTTTGTCGCAAACATCCTTTCTGAATTTAAAAGTAAAAGTAATCCTCGAAGTAATCATCTAGTTTTTCAAAAGTATCTGTAATCTGATTACACTATTTTTGCTGGTAACGTAACAGATTACAGTTATCGTTTTTTTGTGATCCCTTACATGTAACGGATTACATGTAATCTGATCATTGCAACTCCACGAGGTGAGATCTTGCATGGAGCACCAGGCCGAGGGAGATTGACAGTTCTTTTGTGTTTCTTCCATTTTCAAATAAACGCAACAACTGTTGTCACCTTCTCACCAAGCTGCTTGGCGATGGTCTTGTAGCTCATTCCAGCCTTGTGTAGGTCTACAATCTTGTCCCTGACATCCTTGGAGAGCTCTTTGGTCTTGGCCATGGTGGAGAGTTTGGAATCTGATTGATTGATTGCTTCTGTGGACAGGTGTCTTTTATACAGGTAACAAGCTGAGATTAGGAGCACTCCCTTTAAGAGTGTGCTCCTAATCTCAGCTCGTTACCTGTATAAAAGACACCTGGGAGCCAGAAATCTTTCTGATTGAGAGGGGGTCAAATACTTATTTCCCTCATTAAAATGCAAATCAATTTATAACATTTTTGACATGCGTTTTTCTGGATTTTTTTGTTGTTATTCTGTCTCTCACTGTTCAAATAAACCTAACATTAAAATTATAGACTGATCATTTCTTTGTCAGTGGGCAAACGTACAAAATCAGCAGGGGATCAAATACTTTTTTCCCTCACTGTATGGTTAAAAACAGCCTTTCCACAGCAGGGATGTGGTAAATGATGCTGTAACAGGCTATTAGATAGGCTCTTCACCTGCTACAGGCTGTTACAGCAGGTCTTTACCTGGTTAATGTGAGGCAGTCTGGCAGTCAGATGTGTCTTTATGGACACACAGGGAGAGAAACGGCACCCGAACAGCCTTTCTTTCTGGGAACAGAGAATAAATTAAAGGGGCAAATCGCTGGAACATGCTCTAATTGAATTTCACATTGAAGTGGGGAAGCAATTTCTGCCTCAATCCCCAAGTTACACAAACGAGCTCGTACATCAAAATCAGCCTTTTATTTTCGTGGCTTAGAGGATGTGCATGTGCGCAGACTAGACACAGAAGCATACAAACATACACACACACACACACACACACACACACACACACACACACACACACACACACACACACACACACACACACACATGCTCTACTGTAGGTATATGTAGAGTTTTGAGTTTTACTCTGCAATACAGAATGTAACAAGATCACTTCCTGGTAAGAGAGGGAGTAGAGGAAGGACAGGGGAACAGGAGCGAGGGAATGAGAGAAACGTCAATAAACGACACACAGTGCCTTGCAAAAGTATTCATCCCAATTTGCCTTTTTCCTATTTCGTTGCATCACAACCTGTAATTTAAACGGATTTTTATTTGGATTTCATGTAATGGACATACACAAAATAGTCCAAATTGGTGAAGTGAAATGAAAAAAATTACTTGTTTCAAAAAATTCAAAAAAATAAATAACAGAAAAGTGGTGCGTGCATATGTATTCACCCCCTTTGCTATGAAGCCCCTAAATAAGATCTGGTGCAACCAATTGTGGGAGACTCCCCAAACATATGGAAGAAGGTACTCTAGTCAGATGAGACTAAAATCGAGCTTTTTGGCCATCAAGGAAAACGCTATGTCTGGCGCAAACCCAACACCTCTCATCACCCCGAGAACACCATTCCCACAGTGAAGCATGGTGGTGGCAGCATCATGCTGTGGGGATGTTTTTCATCGGCAGGGACTGGGAAACTGGTCAGAATTGAAGGAATGATGGATGGCGCTAACCAACTAACATTGGCACCAGAGGGTCGAGTCAGTTTAGCAACGCACAGCATCAATGTTAATGAGGAGCAGAGGAGGGGTGGATGCTACTGTACCTGTGAGTGTCTGTGTGTGTGTCCTCTGGACTGGTGGACATGTTGGTTAGTACAGCCAGGTCACACGTGATACAAGTCAGTATTTGACGTCAAGTCCATGTCTGAGGATGTCGGGAGATGATGTTGAAACCTACCACTAGAGGCAACAGTGAGCGCTGTTACCTTAAAGTAGGTTTCAGTTTTGCTAGGGTGTTGTGGATGGAGATGGGTATCTGCTTCTGGTGCTAAAGGTTGCATGTTTGAATCCAGCGATAGAGAGTTGTTTTTGAGATTTTTGTTTTAAGCCTATCCCAAACCTTAACCCTTACCTTAACCATTCAGAGTTAATGCCTAAACTTAACCTTAACTTAACCGAAATTTGACGTTTGAGAAAAATGGATGAACGTCTAATTCTGACGTGAGACAGTGAGAGCTTGTTGGGTTAGCAGGATCAAGGTTTCTCATGCCTCCTGTAATGGAGCTAAGACACTGTCACTTACTCTGACTAAAAGTATACATCTCTCTGTGTTCTCTCTGTCTCTATCTCTCTCTTTCTCTCTGAAACGTTGACACTGTGTGTGCAGTGGCGACCAGTCATTCAGGGCAGGTGGGGCAGAGCCAATCAAAGGTTTGGATACACCTCAATCCAATTGAGAATCTGTGGTATGACTTAAAGATTGTAGAATAATAGTGAATACATCAAAACTATGAAATAATACATATGGAATAATGTAGTAACCAGAAAAGTGTTAAACAAATCAAATATATTTTAGATTTTAGATTCTTCAAAGTAGCCAACCTTTTCCTTGATGAAAGCTGTGCACACTCTTGGCATTCTCTCAACCAGCTTCACCTGGAATGCTTTTCAAACAGTCTTGAAGGAGTTCCCACATATGCTGAGCACTTGTTGGCTGCTTTTCCTTCACTCTGCGGTCCAACTCATCCCAAACCATCTCAAACCATCTCAACTGTCAATTGTTTTCTCTAGCGGGAGGTAAGCTTGGCTTCTTATATGGTGTCGAGTAAAGCTTAAACCATGTATTTAGATTGTAGGTAGGTATTGTAGTTAGGTATTGTAGGTAGTGTATCTAGGTAGTTATTGTAAGTTATTGTAGGTAATTATTGTAGGTAAGTATTGTATTTGGCTGAGCCCGGTGAAGCACGAGGCTAGCTAACCCACTACCTGGACCAATAAAGCTAGCTAGCTAGTGGGTAGCTACTGGTAAGTAATAGCAACTGTGGATAGTTGTTTCCAATGTTATTTCACGCTTAAGAGTACCTGTAATTATGCCAGCTAGCTACCTACCATTCAGCTGTTTTTCTAACCTCATTATCTGAAGCGTTAACGTTAGGTAGTTAGTAGCTACTGTACTCAAAATGTAGCTCGCTTGTTGCTACCTGGATAGCTAACTAAACAATAGCTGGAACGACCTAGCTGTAATATTTGGAGATGCTTTCTCTCCGTTCGGACAGATGCGAACTGGCTGAATTGATTCAGTGGCTAGCTTTGCACTTAACTGGCTAACAGTAGCTACTAAGGGTAAGTTAGAACCTACATTTATTTTTGTTTTGTTCTTACATACTGGTAACAAGAGTCGTTCAAGGGAATTCGGGACATGGGTGACTAGATAACATTAGCTTGGCTCTCTCTGTGTGTTTCGTGGCGTGGGAGGAGGGGTGGTTCGTTGGCAGAGAGCAATGGCTAACTAGTGTGCTAACTATTCTAGCTAACTAACTGGCAAAACTTTACACAACGTTAGACACGGACACGAATGATCTGTTTGGCGTGTTAACACACTGGTTTGTTGTAACCAAGTATTGGTGTTGAACCGTGTTATTGAAGGCTGGCATGCTAGTTGGCTATGGCGTCACAGGATTCGGTGCCCTGGAAGGTTTTCACGGAAGAATACTGTACCAAGTTAGCTAGCTGAATAAACTAAGTTAGAGCCTATTCCTAGAAAACATTGAACCGCTGTAGTTTACAACAATTATAATTTCTAAAGTGGAAGTTGGGAGAGTTATATTTGAGTGTTTCAGTGAAACGTAAGTGAGGGAGGCCCCGCTCTCTCGCTTTCCCAGATGTTTAGTTCATTTCATTCCGATCTCCTTTGTATTATTGTAGACTTTTTCTATAGCCTGTCAACTATGTGTCTGTCTATCCCTGTTCTCTCCTCTCTGCACAGGCCATACAAACGCTTCACACCGCGTAGCTGCTGCCACTCTAATCTGGTGGTCCCTGCGTGCACGACCCACGTGGAGTTCCAGGTCTCCGGCAGCCTCTGGAACTGCCGTTCTGCGTCCAACAAGGCAGAGTTCATCTCAGCCTATGCTACCCTCCAGTCCCTCGACTTCTTGGCACTGACGGAAACATGGATTACCACAGAAAACACTGCTACTCCTACTGCTCTTTCCTCGTCTGACCATGTGTTCTCGCATACCCCAAGAGCATCTGGTCAGCGCGGCGGTGGCACAGGAATCCTCATCCCTCCCAAGTGGACATTCTCTCTTTTTCCCCTGACCCATCTGTCTATCTCCTCATTTGAATTCCATGCTGTCACAGTCACTAGCCCATTCAAGCTTAACATCCTTGTCATTTATCGCCCTCCAGGTTCCGTTGGAGAGTTCATCAATGAGCTTGACGCCTTGATAAGTTCCTATCCTGAGGATGGCTCACCCCTCAAAGTTCTGGGTGACTTTAACCTCCCTACGTCTGCCTTTGACTCATTTCTCTCTGCCTCCTTATTTCCACTCCTTTCCTCTTTTGACCTCACCCTCTCACTGTCCCCCCCTACTCACAAGGCAGGCAATACGCTTGACCTCATCTTTACTAGATGCTGTTCTTCTACTAATCTCACTGCAACTCCCCTCCAAGTCTCCAACCACTACGTTGTATCCTTTTCTCTCTCTCTCTCTCGCTCTCCTCCAACACTACTCACTCTGCCCCTACTCCGATGGTAATGTGCCGTCGCAACCTTGGCTCTCTCTCTTCCCTCTGCTAAATCCTTCTCCCTCCGATCTCCTGATTCTGCCTCCTCAACCCTCCTCTCCTCCCTTTCTGCATCTTTTGACTCTCTATGTCCCTTATCCTCCCGGCCGGCTCGGTCCTCCCCTCCTGCTCCGTGGCTTGACGACTCATTGCGAGCTCACAGAAGAGGGCTCCGGGCAGCCGAGCGGAAATGGAGGAAAACTAGACTCCCTTCGGACCTGTCATCTTTTCACTCCCTCCTCTCTACATTCTCTTCATCTGTTTCCGCTGCTAAAGCCACTTTCTACCACTCTAAATTTCAAGCCTCTGCCTCTAACCCTAGGAAGCTCTTTGCCACCTTCTCCTCCCTGCTGAATCCCCCTCCTCCTCCCCCTCCCTCATCCCTCTCTGTGGATGACTTCGTCAACCATTTTGAAAAGAAGGTTGACGACATCCGATCCTCATTTATTAAGTCAAATGACACCGCTGGTCCTGCTCACACTGCCCTACCCTTTCTCCCCTCTCTCTCCAGATGAAATCTTGCAAATTGTGACGGCCGGCCGCCCAACAACCTGCCCGCTTGACCCTATCCCCTCCTCTCTTCTCCATTCAACTGAGACTGCTCTTCTCTGTGTCACGGAGGCTCTCCGCACTGCTAAAGCTAACTCTCTCTCCTCTGCTCTTATCATTCTAGACCTATCCGCTGCCTGTGATACTGTGAACCATCAGATCCTCCTCTCCACCCTCTCCGAGTTGGGCATCTCAGGCGCTGCTCACTCTTGGATTGCGTCCTACCTGACAGGTCGCTCCTACCAGGTGGCGTGGTGAGAATCTGTCTCCGCACCACATGCTCTCACCACTGGTGTCCCCCAGGGATCAGTTCTAGGCCCTCTCCTATTCTCTCTATACACCAAGTCACTTGGCTCTGTCATATCCTCACATGGTCTCTCCTATCCTTGCTACGCAGACGACACACAATTACTTTTCTCCTTTCCCCCTTCTGATAACCAGGTGGCGAATCGCATCTCTGCATGTCTGGCAGACATATCAGTGTGGATGTCGGATCACCACCTCAAGCTGAACCTCGGCAAGACGGAGCTGCTCTTCCTCCCGGGGAAGGATTGCCCGCTCCATGATCTCGCCATCATGGTTGACAACTCCATTGTGTCCTCCTCCCAGAGTGCAAAGAACCTTGGCGTGACCCTGGACAACATCCTGTTGTTCTCCGCTAACATCAAAGCGGTGACCCGATCCTGCAGGTTCATGCTCTACAACATTCGCAGAGTACGACCCTACCTTAGACAGAAAGCGGCACAGGTCCTAATCCAGGCACTTGTCATCTCCCGTCTGGATTACTGCAACTCGCTGTTGGCTGGGCTCCCTGCCTGTGCCATTAAACCCCTTCAATTTATCCAGAATGCTGCAGCCCGTCTGGTGTTCAACCTTCCCAAGTTCTCTCATGTCACCCGACTCCTCCGCACACTCCACTGGCTTCCAGTTGAGGCTTGCATCTACTATAAGACCATGGTGCTTGCCTACGGAGCTGTGAGGGGAACGGCACCTCCTTACCTTCAGGCTCTGATCAGACCCTACACCCAAACGAGGGCACTACGTTCATCCACCTCTGGCCTGCTAGCTCCCCTACCTCTACGGAAGCACAGTTCCCGCTCAGCCCAGTAAAAGCTATTTGCTGCTCTGGCACCCCAATGGTGGAACAAGCTCCCCCACAACGCCAGGACAGCGGAGTCACTGACCACCTTCCGGAGACACTTGAAACCCTACCTCTTTAAGGAATACCTGGAATAGTATAAAGTAATCCTTCTTGCCCCACCCACCATTAAAAAAAGGGGGAAAAAGGTGGTTGTCCCACTGGCTATCATAAGTTGAATGCACCAATTTGTAAGTCGCTCTGGATAAGAGCGTCTGCTAAAAATATGTAAATGTAAATGTAATTGGGTTGAGGTCGGGTCATTGTGGAGGCCAGGTCATCTGATGCAGCACTCCATCACTCTCCTTCTTGGACAAATAGCCCGTACACAGCCTGGAGGTGTGTTGGGTCATTGTCCTGCTGAAAAACAAATGATAGTCCTACTAAGTGAAAACCAGATGGGATGGCATATCGCTGCAGAATGCTGTGGTAGCCATTCTGGTTAAGTGTGCCTTGAATTTTAAATAAATCACAGACAGTGTCACCAGCAAAGCACCCCCACACCATCACACCTCCTCCATGCTTCACGGTGGGAACCACACATGCAGAGATAATCTGTGCACCTACTCTGCGTCTCACAAAGACACGGCGGTTGGAACCAAAAATCTCCAATTTGGACTCATCAGACCAAAGAACAGATTTCCACCGGTCTAATGTCCATTGCTCGTGTTCCTTGGCCCAAGCAAGGAACACGCCTATGAAGGCCTGATTCACGCAGTCTCCTCTGAACAGTTGATGTTGAGATGTGTCTGTTACTTGAACTCTGTGAAGCATTTATTTGGACTGCAATTTCTGAGGATGATAACTCTAATGAGCTTATCCTCTGCAGCAGAGGTAACTCTGGCTCTTCCTTTCCTGTGGCGGTCCTCATGAGAGCCAGTTTAATCATAGCGCTTGATGGTTTTTGCGACTGCACTTAAAGAAACCTTCAAAGTTCTTGAAATTTCCCAGATTGACTGACCTTCATGTCTTAAAGTAATGATGGACTGTCATTTCTCTTTGAACTGTTCTTGCCATAATATGGTTGGCTCAAAGGCATTAAGAAGGAAAGAAATTCCACGAATTAACTTTTAACAAGGCCCACCTGTTAAAATTGTATGCATTCCAGGTGACTGCCTCATGAACCTGGTTGAGAAAATGCCAAGAGTGTGCAAAGCTGTCATCAATGCAAAGGGTGGCTACTATGAAGAATCTAAAATATCAAATATATTTTGATTTGTTTAACACCTTTCTGGTTACTACATTATTCCATATGTGTTATTTCAAAGTTTTGATGTCTTCACTATTATTCTACAATGTAGAAAATAGTAAAAATAAAGAAAAACCATGGAATGAGTAGGTGTGTCCAAACTTTTGACTGGTACTGTATATACAGTGCATTCGGAAAGTATTCAGACCCCTTGACTTTTTCCACATTTTGTTATGTTAAATAACAAATATGCCTTATTCTAAAATTGATTAAATTGTTTGTTTTTTCTCGTCAATTTACATACAATACCCCATAACAACAAAGCAAAAACAGGTTTTTAGAAAATAAAAAACTGAAATATGACGTTTACATAAGTATTCAGACCCTTTACTCAGTACTTTGTTGAACCACCTTTGGCAGCAATTATAGCCTCGAGTCTTCTTGGGTATGACGCTACAAGCTTGGCACACCTGTATTTGGGGAGTTTCTCCCATTCTTCTCTGCAGATTCTCTCAAACTCTGTCAGATTGGATGGGGAGCGTCGCTGCACATTTATTTTCAGGTCTCTCCAGAGATGTTCGATCGGGTTCAATTCCAGGCTCTGGCTGGGCCACTCAAGGACATTCAGAGACTTGTCCCAAAACCACTCCTGCATTGTCTTGGCTGTGTGCTTAGGGTTGTTGTCCTGTTGGAAGGTGAACCTTCACCCCAGTCTGAGGTCCTGAGCGCTCTGGAGCAGGTTTTCATCAAGGATCTCTCTGTACTTTGCTCCGTTCATCTTTCCCTCAATCCTGACTATTCTCCCAGTACCTGCCGCTGAAAAACATCCCCATAGCATGATACTGCCACCACCATGCTTCGCTGTAGCGATGGAGCCAGGTTTCTTCAAGACGTGACACTTGGCATTCAGGCCAAAGAGTTCAATCTTGGTTTCATCAGATCAGAGAATCTTGTTTCTCATGGTCTGAGAGTCTTCAGGTGCCTTTTACCAAACTCCAAGTGGGCTGTCATGTGCCTTTTACTGAGGAGTGGCTTCCGTCTGGCCACTCTACCATAAAGGCCTTATTGGTGGAGTGCTGCAGAGATGGTTGTCCTTCTGGAAGGTTCTCCCATATCCACAGAGGAACTCTGGAGCTCTGTCATAGTGACCATCGGGTTCTTGGTCACCTCCCTGACCAAGGCCCTTCTCCCCCGATTGCTCAGTTTGGCCGGGAGGCCAGCTCTAGCAAGACTCTTGGTGGTTCCAAACTTCTTCCATTTAAGAATGATGGAGACCACTGTTTTCTTAAGGACCTTCAATGCTGCAGAAATGTTTTGGTACCCTTCTCCAGATCTGTGCCTCGACACAATCCTGTCTCGGAGCTGTACGGACAATTCCTTCGACCTCATGGCTTGGTTATTGTTCTGACATGCACTGTCAACTGTGGGACCTTATATAGACAGGTGTGTGCCTTTCCAAATCATGTCCAACTAATTGAATTTACCACAGGTGGACTCCAATCAAGTTGTAGAAACATCTCAAGGATGATCAATGGAAACAGGATGCACCTGAGCTCAATTTCAAGTCTCATAGCAAAGGTTCTGAATACTTATGTAAATAAGGTATTTCTGTTTTTAATATTTAATAAATGCGCAAAAATGTATAGAAACCTGTGTTTGCTTTGTCATTATGGGGTATTGTGTGTAGATTGATGAGGGGGAAAATAATTTAATCAATTTTAGAATAAGGCTGTAACGTAACAAAATGTGGAAAAAGTCAAGGGGTCTGAATACTTTCCGAATGAACTGTATATATTTTTTTGTTTGTTTGTTTGTTGCCTGTTTTGCATGTTATTTTGGCATTAATATGTGTCACATATCAGTTTGCAAACAATGTAAAAAATTATAATATTTGAGTTAATAAAGCTGGTCTCTTTTTTGCTTTAATCTCCAAAATGCAGGTGTTTCAGCCTAGCTCAGTGCTTTCTGTGGTGGTGGGGCAGTTCTCTAGTTGCGCCTTGAATGGCTCAGTGTTCTGTCACTCATGGGGACACTACGTCAATGCAAAATCTACAGGGAGAGCTCGAAAATTCAATCCCCTTGGGTGCTGCCATAGATTTACATTAGAAGTGCCCATCCAAGAAGGCTCAAGGTCATTGGCCACAGATAAAATGACGTCAAACCACGTTTTATCTACCGTAGCTTTGATTGGTCTGATCATGTCAACATCATCCATTCAAAATCTTAGCTAGCAAGCTAGACAACCAGTCATCATCATGAATCAAGTCGACAATTTACTGGCAAATCCTTTTCAATCCTTGTCATATGAAGAGAAATTATAGATAAAACGTATCAGTGCTCATCGGCCATTGGACATAAACATTACACAATAAGTTGGAAATTGCAAATTCAACAATGAGTGGTTTGGAAGGAATCAGGGCTAACTGCAAATTATTCAAAGCAATCACTAGCCTACTATTCAGTGCAGAGGGTGTGTGGTCCAAGTCTGGGTTTAAGAGTCTCTTTTCCAAGCTTAAAAGGATAAACATTCACATGCAACACCATGGGCCAGAAAAGGTTGAATACATTGGCCATGCTGTCAATCCAGCATGACTTCTGCCGCGTTCAAAACAACTGGAAACTCGGAACTGGGAAATCTCAGACTTCAGTGAGTTCAAGACAACTGGGAACTGAGAAAAAAATGAGCTCCGACTGGTCATCCAACTTGGAATTCTAAGTCGGGAACTCAGGCCTCTTTCTGGAGCTCCAACCTGAAGATCACTGACGTCATGATTCAACCTTGTTTTTTTTCTTCGATTTCCCAGTTGTCCTGAAAGCACCATAAATCCAGAGAATGCCAGACTTTAATGACAAAGTTTCATTACAAAATTTGCCCACAAGAAGGACCGCCGCGCCACCTTTCTGTTCAAGTGAGCACATCACAACTGTGAGTCCAAAAATGTCTGCTGCTGCATAAATTATGTAATATGCCAGGGAGATATGTATACTGTAGCTAACAAAGTAATACCACTTGTATGTTGTGTAGTAAGCTGTTAGTAGCCCATGTGCCTCACCCTAATAATTTGGTTCCTTTCCCCCTTATAACTTAGCCTACTGTTCTGACTTGGTGGTGCACATGTAGCATATAGCCTGTTTTAGAGAAATATCAACATCAATTATTGTGAGCGCTTTCATCTGCTTATATGCCCCCTTTATGTATCCTACGTTTCTGACTTGATGTACAGGGAGAATACTTAATGTTCTGAATTCTGTCGCTGTACATTTCAAAAGTGCTGAACAAGTAGTTATATTGACTATATCCGTCCTAGCTCGCTCATTAATGTCTTAATCGAAATTACCGATTGCCTCTTATCCGCTCATCGTTCCCTTATGCCATAGTTTGTACATCTCAATTGTCAGTAGAAACCCCATTTGTTTAAGCAAGTCATCCACATAAGCTATGTTTTTGAAAAAGGCAGTAAATGAGGCTGAATTAACTGTTTCGCTGCCAGACAAGGCTCCGCTGATAGCCATGTGTAGCGGTGGTAAGGATTCACTCCATGGTGCTGAAAAGAAAGCTCTGCTGTTGTGACATCTTTATGTAGGCACTAACAATTTGTGGGCACCGTTTGTCACCGTTTTAGTGCAATTAATGTATTGTTTAGTGTTGTGTTGTGTAGTGGATTTGCTGGCATGCATTTAAAAAAATTTTTTTGAGTTTACCCCACCAAGATTTACATGCTAAATTTGCCACTGCGTGTGTGTGTGCGAACACGCATGTGTGTGTATGCACGTGCATTTGGGAGTCTAAGTGACTGTACTGTGTGTCTCTACTATGCCTGGGAGTGGGCATGAGAAAACAGCAAAATATGGCAACGTATAGTTGATGCATAAAGGCCTTTAACCTTCTCTACATCCTCTCTTCTCATCTAATTTCTTCTTCTTCTCTCCTCTCCTCTCCTCTCTCTGCTTTTGCTTCATACTGCCCTCTCCTCCCTCTCTCTGGAAATCAATGTGAAGATGCTTAATTTGCATCAAAAGCAGATTTGCATTGCAGTGTAAGTCATACATACATACAACACACATCTCACAACATACACAACACTCATAATGTCATCACTGAGATACAATACTGTGGACCACTTCACCATATATATCTTCACATTTCTGCACTCTCTCTTATCCTCTCTCTCTCCCCCATCTCTCTCTCTCCTCCCTCTCTCTCCCCCTCTCTCTCTTTCTCTCTCTCCCCCCTCTCTCTCTCTCTCGGTCTCATCATCTCCCTCTCTATCCTCTCTCTCTCTCTCTCCCTCTCTCTCTCTCTCTCTCTCTCTCTCTCTCTCTCTCTCTCTCTCTCTCTCTCTCTCTCTCTCCTCCCTCTCTCTCTCCCTCTCTCTCTCTCCTCCCTCTCTCTCTCTCTGTTCTCTGCTCTCTCGCTCTGCTCTCTGCTCTCATGATCTCTCACTTATTCATGCCTGGTGTCTGTTGAGCCAAAGCACTGCCCATGTTCCCCCTGACATGAAAGTCACCTAGTGCTTTGTTCTGCTTTGTACTGGGGAATAGGACTAGAGACTGCACCTGATCCTTGAACTGCTATTTCTGTGCGTGCCTAAGTTAGTTCTGAGTATCAAGAGACTTAGTACTGAGAAACCAACTGACCCTTGAACTGACCAACCAGTGATCCTCTGCCTCAGAGCTAGACGCTCAGATTTGCCATTAGCTCTACAACCAGAGGTCCTTCTACTGAGGTCATACACGCAGGGAGGAAAAATAGGTGTTTTTATTATTTACCCCATGCTTTTTAAAAGTAGACCTGCACTATGGTAAACCAATTCATATAACATTGCAAGTCTGTTTGCACTCTAAAAAAGATGATCCTGTCTCCCATATGTCTGAGCCACAGATGGAATTGAACTTTAAGATATATCTGAAAGATTGAAAGATCTTTGAGAAAGGATAAAGGAGAGAAGAGAGGAGAGAAGAGAAGGGAGCCAAAGAGTTGAGCTAAATAAGTCATAGAAAATATTGTATGGTATTTCTCCAGCCCTTAGTCTCAGGAGGAGAGGAGGCACTGTGGAGTGTATGTATATTTCAAGTGGAAGGTTTACAGGGGGAGCTAATTGTACAAATCTATTGGCCCTGTTCCTGTTCCTTGATCCCTCTGCTACTCTGTGCTGCATTCTGCCCCTCCACTCATCCTTTTTATCACAATCACCCCAGAGCATCCTTCGCTCATTTCCATCTCTGAGAGAGAAAGAGAGAGAGAGAGTGAGAGAGAGAGACATAGGAAGAGAGATATGAGGGGGAGAGAGGGAAAGAGAGAGAAGAAGAGATGAAGAGAGATGCAGAGAGAGATGGAGGAGAGAGGGGATAATTCATAAAATTGAACTTCAATATACAGTACCAGTCAAAAGTTTGGACACGCCTACTCATTCCAGGGTTTTCTTTATTTTTACTATTTTCTACATTGTAGAATAATAGTGAAGACATCAAAACCATGAAATAACACATATGGAATCATGTAGTAATCAAAAAAGTGTTAAACAAATCAAAATATATGTTATATTCTTCAAAGTAGCCACCCTTTTCCTTGATGACAGCTTTGACCATGCTTGGCATTATCTCAACCAGCTTCATTAGGTAGTCACCTGGAATGCATTGTGGCTTGTTAAAGTTAATTTATTTCCTTCTTAATGCATTTGAGCCAATCAGTTGTGTTGTGACAAGGTTGGGGTGGTATACAGAAGATAGCACTATTTGGTAAAAGACCAAGTCCATATTATGGCAAGAACAGCTCAAATAAGCAAAGAGAAAGACAGCCCATCATTACTTTAAGACATGAACGTCAGTCAATCGGGAACAAAGAAACCACTACTAAAGGACACCAATAATAAGAGACTTGCTTGGGCCAAGAAACACGAGCAGTGGACATTAGACCGGTGGAAATCTGTCCTTTGGTCTGATGAGTCCAAATTTGAGATTTTTGGTTCCAACCGCCGTGTCTTTGTGAGACGCAGAGTAGGTGAACAGATTGATCTCCGCATGTGTGGTTCCCATCGTGAAGCATGGAGGAGGAGGTGTGACGGTGTGGGGGTGCTTTGCTGGTGACACTGTGTGTGATTTATTTAGAATTCAAGGCACACTTAACCAGCATGGCTACCACAGCATTCTGCAGCGATACGCCATCCCATCTGGTTTGCGCTTAGTGGGACTATTTGTATTTCAACAGGACAATGACCCATATCACACACCTCCAGGCTGTGTATGGGCTATTTGACCAATGACATTGATGGAGTGCTGCATCAGATGACCTGGCCTCCACAATCACCCGACCTCAACCCAATTGAGATGGTTTGGGATGAGTTGGACCGCAGAGTTAAGGAAAAGCAGCCAACATCTGTCAGCATATGTGGGAACTCCTTCAAGTCTGTTGGAAAAGCATTCCTAATGAAACACTTTTTTGGTTTCTACATAATTCTGTATGTATTATTTCATAGTTTTGATGTCTTAACTATTATTCTACAATGTAGAAAATAGTAAAAAATAAAGAAGAACCCTTGAATGAGTAGGTGTGTTCAGACTTTTGACTGGTACTGTATATCTGAAAGATCTTTGAAAAAGGAGAGATGAGAGAAGAGTGAGGAGAGAAGAGAGAGGAAGAAGAGAGAGGAGATAAGAGAGAAGAGAGAGGAGAAGAGAGAGGAGAGAAGAGAAGAGAAGAGAGAGGGGAGAAGAGAGAGGAAAGAAGAGAGAGGAGAAGAGAGAGGAGAGAAGAGAAAGGAGAGAAGAGAGAGGGGACTAGAGAGAGGAGAGAAGAGGAGAGAAGAGAAGAGAAGAGAAGAGAAGAGAAGAGAAGAGAAGAGAAGAGAAGAGAAGAGAAGAGAAGAGAAGAGAAGAGAAGAGAAGAGAAGAGAAGAGAAGAGAAGAGAAGAGAAGAGAAGAGAAGAGAAGAGAAGAGAAGAGAAGAGAAGAGAAGAGAAGAGAAGAGAAGAGAAGAGAAGAGAAGAGAAGAGAAGAGAAGAGAAGAGAGAGAGAGAGGGGAGAAGAGAGAGGGGAGAAGAGAGCCGAGAAGTTGTGCTCAATAAGTCAGGAAAGATTGTATGGTATTTCTGGTCAACTCCAGCACTTAGTGT
>NC_139993.1:51866854-52021128 GCF_964263955.1 Coregonus lavaretus | reverse complement strand
CACTCCCTCACACACACACACATACAAACACACACCAATACATGAACAAGAACACATGCACGCTTCCACAAAGATATGCACCTGGGAGTGTGTCATTAGGAATGACTGTCAATTTGCCCTCCCCTCGTCCCCCACATAAACACAATCACAGACCCAGTATGGTGGTTGTCACTTAGCTGTGTGGTTTGTGACTGCTGTTGTCTTGTTTTCTCTAGCAGAGAGATGAGCAGAGACATGACAACAGCAGCACTGAGAGATGACAACAGCAGCACTGATGCTAAGCCTCTGTCAGCCTGCCTCTGCCTCTGCCTGGGCTGATCAAAGTCTATGGAATCACACACACAAATATACACACACACACACACACACACACCGTACAGACACACACACACACAAACACAGAGACATGCACAGACCTTTCAGGAGGCAGGTGCTTAAAATGAAAAAGGGCTCCCCCCTTGAACATTTTTTTACATAATTCATATCTCAAAATTCATAACATACTAGATGCCTCTGTAGAGGAAATATGTACATTTGTTAGCATAGGCCTATTGATATCTGCAACAACACACTCAACCATCACAAATTCTGAGCAAGCTAGTTAAAGTACCTCCTAAAGACATGACTGACATTGGGATAAGAGGGTAGGCTATCAGCTGATCATTGATGTTGATGATTGATGTAAATCTGCTAGTTATCTAGCTCGATAATTTTTTACTGATTCTAATTTATCTTCAATGCACTTAAATAATAACTTAATAATATCTCTTAATATTCATGAACTTCTAACTCATGACTAGCTGGCTAATGGCTTGTGTGGATATTTTAGTATATGGTGGTTAGCTAGAGTCTGTCACGAACGTCGAAAGGAGGAGACCAAAGCGCAGCGTGTTGAGCGAACATCGTAGACTTTATTTAATTAAAGAAACCACGATCAAAAACAACAAACCAAATAGGACGAAAGTGAAGTCCAAATACTGATATACACTAACAGCAACAAGGAAACAAAAACCCACAAAACCAAGGTGAAAACTGACAGTTTAAATATGGCTCCCAATCAGAGATAACGAGCCGACAGCTGACACTCGTTACCTCCGATTGGGAGTCATTGACTACAACACACAACCTAGAAATATAACCCATAGACCTGCAAACATAGAAACACACCCAACAGAACTACCAACATAGAAAAACACCCAAATCCCCAACAAAACAACATACACTCTAGCTCACCTACAAAAGTCCTAGAGCCAGAGTGTCACAGTACCCCCCCCTAAAGGTGCGAACTCCGGGCGCACCAACCCACAGTCTAGGGGAGGGTCTGGGTGGGCGTCTGTCCACGGTGGCGGTTCTGCCCCTGGTCGTGGTCCCCACCCCACCTTAGTCACCAGCCTCCCTAGCCTCCTCCACATTACCACCCCCCAACTAAACCCCACTGGGTTAAGGGGCGGCACCGGACTAAGGGGCAGCACCAGGATAAGGGACAGCACCGGACTAAGGGGCAGCACTGGACTAAGGGGCAGCACTGGACTAAGGGGCAGCACTGGACTAAGGGGCAGCACCTGACTAAATGGCGGATCCTGGCTGGCTGGCTCTGGCGGATCCTGGCTGGACGGCTCTGGCGGATCCTGGCTGGACGGCTCATGGCTGGCTGACGGATCTGGCTGCTCATGGCTGGCATACGGATCTGGCTGCTCCTGGCTGGCCGACGGATCTGGCTGCTCATGGCTGGCCGACGGATCTGGCTGCTCATGGCTGGCCGACGGATCTGGCTGCTCATGGCTGGCTGACGAATCTGGCTGCTCATGGCAGGCTGACGGATCTGGCTGATCCTGTCTGGCCGAAGGCTCTGGCTGATCCTGTCTGGCGGAAGGCTCTGGCTGATCCGGTCTGGCGGAAGGCTCTGGCTGATCCTGTCTGGCGGAAGGCTCTGGCTGCTCCTGTCTGGCGGAAGGCTCTGGCTGATCCTGTCTGGCGGAAGGCTCTGGCTGATCCTGTCTGGCGGAAGGCTCTGGCTGATCCTGTCTGGCGGAAGGCTCTGGCTGATCCTGTCTGGCGGAAGGCTCTGGCTGATCCTGTCTGGCGGAAGGCTCTGGCTGATCCTGTCTGGCGGAGAGCTCTAGCGGCTCCGGTCTGGCGGACGGCTCTGAAGGCTCATGGCAGACGGGCGGCTTTGCAGGCTCAGTACAGACGGGCAGTTCAGACGGCGTTGGGCAGACGGACAGTTCAGACGGCGTTGGGCAGACGGGCAGTTCAGACGGCGTTGGGCAGACGGGCAGTTCAGGCGCCGTTGGGCAGACGGGCAGTTCAGACGGCGTTGGGCAGACGGGCAGTTCAGACGGCGTTGGGCAGACGGGCAGTTCAGACGGCGTTGGGCAGACGGGCAGTTCAGGCGCCGTTGGGTAGACGGGCAGTTCAGGTGCCGTTGGGCAGACGGGCAGTACAGGCGCCGTTGGGCAGATGGCAGACTCTGGCCATCTGAGGCGCACCATAGGCCTGATGCGTGGTACCGGAACTGGAGGTCCCGGGCTGAGGACACGCATCTCAGGGCTAGTGCGGGGAGGAGCAACAGGACGCACAGGACTCTGGGGACACACAGGAGGCTTAGTACGTGGCGCAGGGACAGGCCGGGCTGGGCTGACGACGCACACCGTAGGCTTCCTACGTGGCGCAGGGACAGGCCGGGCTGGGCTGGCGACGCACACCGTAGGCTTAGTGCGAGGGGCCGGAACAGGCCGGGCTGGGCTGGCGACGCGCACCGTACACTTGGTGCGGGAGGCAGGATCAGGTCGACCCGGGCTGGCGACGCGCACCGTACACTTAGTGCGAGGGACCGGAACAGGCCGTACCGTACGGGGAACACACACTACTGGCTGCACCTCGGGACTAGGAACGGGCCGGACCGAACTGGTTACACACCCCAGTACCTCACGCCGTGCCTCAACACTTTCCTTCCCTGCTTTACCCAGTAGCCCCCTTGACCTGGTAGCCCACTGAATCCGTCCCTTCTCTGCCTCCGTCAGCCCCCTTAACCTGGCAGCCTTCTGACTCTGCCTTGTGGCAGCCTCCTGCTGCTCAGTCGCCCAAGCCATGTGCCCCCCCCAAAAAATTTCTTGGGGTTGCCGCTCGTCCTTCCGACGTTGGCTCTGCCGACGCCGTTGCTCCTCTCTCCGTCGCCTCTCCTCTGTCTCGCTCCATGGACGGCGATCCATGCCATCCAGGATTTCTTCCCACGTCCAGGACCCTTTACCGTCCAAAAGCTCTTCCCATGTCCAGACCCTCGGCTCCTGGACACGCTGCTTGGTCCTTTGATGGTGGGTTTTTCTGTCACGAACGTCGAAAGGAGGAGACCAAAGCGCAGCGTGTTGAGCGAACATCGTAGACTTTATTTAATTAAAGAAACCACGATCAAAAACAACAAACCAAATAGGACGAAAGTGAAGTCCAAATACTGATATACACTAACAGCAACAAGGAAACAAAAACCCACAAAACCAAGGTGAAAACTGACAGTTTAAATATGGCTCCCAATCAGAGATAACGAGCCGACAGCTGACACTCGTTACCTCCGATTGGGAGTCATTGACTACAACACACAACCTAGAAATATAACCCATAGACCTGCAAACATAGAAACACACCCAACAGAACTACCAACATAGAAAAACACCCAAATCCCCAACAAAACAACATACACTCTAGCTCACCTACAAAAGTCCTAGAGCCAGAGTGTCACAGAGTCTAGACTACATGTGTGCATTGCTTCATTTGTAAATCGGGAGAGGGAGGAGCTCAGAGGTACCGGAAAGCATGATATCTATTTTTTTAACCTTTATAATAAAGCATTGCATGCATACAGTTGAAGTCGGAAGTTTACATACACCTTAGCCAAATACATTTAAACTCAGTTTTTCACAATTCCTGACATTTAATCCTAGTACAAATTCCCTGTCTTATGTCAGTTAGGATCACCACTTTATTTTAAGAATGTGAAATGTCAGAATAATAATAGAGAGAATGATTTATTTAAGCTTTTATTTATTTAATCACATTCCCAGTGGGTCAGAAGTTTAAATACACTCAATTAGTATTTGGTAGCATTGCTTTTAAATTGTTTAACTTGGGTCAAACGTTTCGGGTAGCCTTCCACAAGCTTCCCACAATAAGTTGGGTGAATTTTGGCCCATTCCTCCTGACAGAGCTGGTGTAACTGAGTCAGGTTTGTAGGCCTCCTTGCTTGCACACGCTTTTTCAGTTCTGCCCACACATTTTCTATAGGATTGAGGTCAGGGCTTTGTGATGGCCACTCCAATACCTTGACTTTGTTGTCCTTAAGCCATTTTGCCACAACTTTGGAAGTATGCTTGGGGTCATTGTCCATTTGGAAGACCCATTTGCAACCAAGCTTTAACTTCCTGACTGATGTCTTGAGATGTTGCATCAATATATTCACATAATTTTCCTTCCTCATGATGCCATCTATTTTGTGAAATGCACCAGTCCCTCCTGCAGCAAATCACCCCCACAGCATGATGCTGCCACCCCCGTGCTTCATGGTTGGGATGGTGTTCTTCGGCTTGCAAGCCTTCCCCTTTTTCCTCCAAACATAACAATGGTCATTATGGCCAAACAGTTCTATTTTGTTTCATCAGACCAGAGGACATTTAGCCAAAAAGCACAATCTTTATCTCCATGTGCAGTTGCAAACCGTTGTCTGTTTTTTTTAATGACGGTTTTGGAGCAAAGGCTTCTTCCTTGCTGAGCGGCCTTTCAGGTTATGTCGATATAGGACTTGTTTTACTGTGGATATAGATACTTTTGTACCTGTTTCCTCCAGCATCTTCACAAGGTCTTTTGCTGTTGTTCTGGGATTGATTTGCACTTTTCGCACCAAAGTATGTTCATCTCTAGGAGACAGAATGCGTCTCCTTCCTGAGCAGTATGACGGCTGCGTGGTCCCATGGTTTTTATACTTGCGTACTATTGTTTGTACAGATGAACGTGGTACCTTCAGGCATTTGGAAATTGCTCCCAAGGATGAACCAGACTTGTGGAGGTCTACAATTTTCTTTCTGAGGTCTTGGCTGATTTCTTTTGATTTTCCCATGATGTCAAGCAAAGAGACACTGAGTTTGAAGGTAGGCCATGAAATACATCCACAGGTACACCTCCAATTGACAAAAACGTTTTTTTTATTTTTATATATATATATATATATATATATATATATATATATATATATAATTACACCACCACCCAAAAGGGCACTTGGCAAGTGGAAGCCCTCTATTACATTCGTTCACAAAGACGCTGTACATCCCACATCCCACTGTCACGCATGCATGCTGACAAACTCTGCATCAAGCCACAGCTCAAACTTTATGGAAATGAGTTCATACAGTGTTAGTACAGTAGTACTACTGCCTATGTTGCACATCACACTGTGTATCTCAGTACAGTCTCTAAACACATACTGCACTGTGTATCTCAGTACAGTCTCTGACACATACTGCACTGTGTATCTCAGTACAGTCTCTAAACACATACTGCACTGTGTATCTCAGTACAGTCTCTGACACATACTGCACTGTGTATCTCAGTACAGTCTCTAAACACGTAATGCACTTTGTATCTCAGTACAGTCTCTGATCTCATACTGCACAGTATATCTCAGTACAGTCTCTGATCACATACTGCACTGTGTATCTCAGTACAGTCTCTAAACACATACTGCACTTTGTATCTCAGTACAGTCTCTGATCACATACTGCACTGTGTGTATCACTTGGTCACTGGTTACATTCTCACACTCAGTAAGTCACACACACTCACTAATGCATGCATGCAAACACACACAGACATTCACAGAAACACAAAGGAAGGCATTCTAAATATACATCATCTAATCAAAACTCCACGTCATAACAAAGATATCTTAGATGAATATGATAATTAAAGGAAGAGTTCATGATCACGAAAGGATGAAAAGGGAAGAAGAAAAAAAGGGATAAAAGACCAAAACAAAATAATAAACTTTAGAAAAATGAGTTCCTCTATTGGCTTTGAAACGGAAGAGGAAAGTTTATTAAAAACAAAAAACAAATCCAGAGGCGTTGTCACAATGTGAACAGATATTTTTATCTGTCATTAATAAACTGTGTGGCTATGTGTGTGCGCGTGTATGTGTGTGTGTGGTGTGTGTGCGTGTGTTTGTGTGTGGTGTGTGTGTGCATTTGTCATCAGAAGCCACCAAAACAATTAAAAACTCATTACCTCCCCCAAGGCCTGCTGGGAAATCATCCAGATTTGTGTGTGTATTCCGTTCTAATAGGAATGCCATTGGTATGATACCCACTGTCGCACAAACACACACACACACAAGCACACATCCGTGCACGCAAGCACACACACAGTCTCAGGAATATGCCAACGTCATTCAATCTGAGTAGTGTAGTGATGGGAGAGTGTTTGTGTCCATGTTTGTGAGTATCCTCTCTTTTTGAACAGTGTGCACAGCTGCTGTATATGTCTCTTTCTCATACGTTTGTGTGTGTCTGTTATTAGTCTGGCTGCTATTGTTGTGTGTGTTTGTGTGCTTCCATGCGTGTGCTAATGTGTGTGTCTGTGTGTTTGTGTGTGCATCCCATGCAATATGTATAATGGCTGTTTTGTGTGTGTGTGTGTGTGTGTGTGTGTGTGTGTGACAGTGGGTGGCAGAGATGTATGGATTTGTTCTATGTTTTCTGTCAGGGTGATATAGCCCTCTTGTTACGGATACAGGTATCCTGTGTCTTTTTGTGTTTTTCCTCTCCTTCTGCCCTAATCACAGGTGTCCTGTATGTTCCTGATTGGTGGTCGTTGGGGTGTCTGCTGATTGCTGAGGTGGACCAATCAGTGGACATTCCTCTGCATAGCACCACCTGTTTCTGGTTTTTCAATCACACATCCCATTGTTTAAAAGCCGGTCAGTTGTGTTTGTTGTTAGACTATTTCCGTATGTGAGTATGGATACTGTGGTGTCCTGTGTACGCACTCATTTGCTGGTTACTCTGTTTGGTAACTTTGTTAGAGACTATTTTCCGTATGTGAGTATGGATACTGTGGTGTCCTGTGTTTTGTGTACTCACTCATTTGCTGGTTACTCTGTTTGGTAACTTTGTGTGTTTCTGGGAAAAGGGGAATTTAAGCAAGTTGCCCTTGGGCGTACATTACCCGTAGGAAGAACTTTCTAAAAACACTAGTTACACGTGAGCGGACCACCCACTGTAATTTTTGTATGATTAGCAGTAGCTTAGCGGTTCTTGAGGCAGGCAAGATCAGTTTAGTTTTTTTTTACACTATTGTTTCATTTCTTGGGTCCTGCTCAGCCCTTTTTCCCAAACCTTTACCGTGTGTTCAAAAATAAACCTTTTATGTTTGACGGTGGTTTATGGTTGTCGTGTAAGTTTTGTTCTCACTGTTCCATGTCACGCTTCTAATTTGCATGAATTATGTTACGGGTCTCTTGTCCATCCACCCTAGACGTTTAAAGCCACAGGGTTCGTAACATAATGTGGGGGCTCGTCTGGGATAATTCTCATTGATACCCATGCTACTCATGCAAATTAGTTAGTGTCTGGTTCAGTGTTGAGCTTGGCAGCTGTAACTAACTGGTTTTGTGTTCAGTATTCGTCGGCTCGTGTTAGTTTAGGATGGCTACTTTTGAGTTGGATGCATTTTTGGAAAACCCTTCGTGGGAGGTTTTTGAGAATTGCCGTAGAGTGGATCTACAGGCTTTGGCTGACCACTTTTCTGTACCCATATCAAGGGTTTTAGTGAAAGCAGAAGTTAGGAAAGCAGTGTTAGAGATATTATTGAACGAGCGAGTGCTGAATTACCGCCGCCTGACCCTGCTGCTCCTGTAGGGGATGTGGTTGCTGCTCCTGTAAGCCTGTCGGTGTCTGAGGACGAGGCTAAGGCTCCAGCCACATTGCCCCGTTTTGACCCACTCTCCCCACTGTCCGACAGTGATGCTAGGATGGATGTCCGCTCGACACGGCTCCAAATGGAGGCGGAAGAGCGGGCACAAATCAGGCAAGACAAGCTGGAGATGCGTAAAATGGAACTAGAGGCAGAACAGGAGACGCGTAAGCTAGAGGCAGAACTGGAGACGCGTAGGCTTGATCAAGAACTAGAGACGCGTAAGATGGAACTGGAGATGCGTAAAATGGAACTGGAGGCAGAAACGGCGAGGTTAGTCTCTGCTCATACTATGCCTGCTAGTGAGCCATCCTCACCAGCTGTGTCGTCTGCTACTTTTGATATTAGTAGACAGATCACCTTGGTACCTGTGTTTAGGGAGTCAGAGGTTGATTCCTATTTCAGTGTTTTTGAACGTATAGCGGTAGCATTGAAATGGCCCGAAGAGGTATGGTGCCTATTACTTCAGTGTAAATTAACAGGTAAAGCCCAAGAGGTTCTGTCAGCGCTACCTCTTGAAGACAGCTTGAATTATGACGTGGTCAAAGCTACTGTTCTTCGTGCCTATGAGCTTGTTCCTGAGGCATATCGACAGAGATTTAGGTCTCATAAAAAGTCTCCTATTCAGACTTATGTGGAGTTTGCTAGAGACAAAGGAAATCTGTGCTAGTGCTAGTAAGGTAACTGATTTTAACTCTCTACGGGAGTTAATCTTGTTAGAAGAGTTAAAAAATTGCTTGCCCGAACGCATTGTAGTTTATCTGAACAAACAGAAAGTATCCTCACTGTCGGAAGCGTCTGTATTGGCAGACAAGTTTGTGTTGACGCATAAGAGCGTGTTTTCGGCTCGTACGGAGAGCAGGGCTGCGGAGTTGCTAACTTTTAGTCCTACTCGACCAGCAGTACATCCAGCACGCCCAAAAGATGTGCGTCACTGTTTCTATTGTCATAAGGTGGGACATATGGTTATTGATTGCTTTCTGCTAAAACGCAAACAGGGGATGCCTCAGCACGCCAGGCCGCCAACGGGTGTTGGGCTGATTCGTAAGGCCGGAATCAAAGCAGATGCCTCATGGTGAATGTGGTTTGAAAGTCACAGTCCCAGATCACAGTTATGAACCGTTCATTTTTGAGGGGTTTGTTTCCATATTAGATGACGAAGCGTCTCAGCGTCCAGTTAGAATCCTCAGAGATACTGGTGCGGCGCAGTCGTTCATGCTATCTGATGTGTTGCCCTTGTCCAATAATACATATTGTGGTTCCAGTGTGTTAGTACAAGGAATTGAAATGGGATTCGTCCCCGTGCCATTGCACTTTGTGAACGTACACTCTGAGTTAGTCAGTGGATTGTTCAGAGTTGGAGTACGTCCTATGTTGCCAGTAAAAGGTGTGACATTTATAATTGGCAACGATATTGCCGGAGGAAAGTTGATACCTGTATTGGAGGTATTGGATAAAAGTGACCAGTCTCTCTCCGAGGAGCTGGCACAGGGTTATCCAGATGTGTTCCCCGCTTGTGCTGTCACACGTGCTCAAGCACGACAAGTGGGTGACGTGATAGATTTGTCGAACACGATTCTATTCAGAGAGTGTGACCCAGAGGATAGTTTGGGTGCTACCTCTGGTAAGCTGGTGCAGTCTGACCAACAGCCCAGAGAAAGGAAGAAGGATGTGGAACTTGTTGCTGAGGCAATACAGTTACCAGTCACTCGTGAGCAGCTGATTGCTAACCAGAAGGTTGACATTAGCCTGGCTAAATGTTTTTCTAGTGTTGTCTCAGAGGAGGAGCTAAAGAAGAAAAACATGGCATACTTCATTGATGGTAATCTCCTCATGCGTAAATGGACATCCCATGTTGACGCTGGCGGAGATTGGAATGCTGTTTACCAAATAGTGGTTCCTACAGCCTTTCGACAAAATGTTTTATCCCTCGCTCATGATCACCAGTGGTCCGGACATCTGGAAGTCACCAAGACTTATGATCGAGTTTTGCGACATTTCTTTTGGCCTGGTTTAAAACAAGATGTGGCTCAGTTCTGTCGGACTTGCCACACCTGTCAAGTAACTGGGAAACCAAACCAGGTTATTCCTTCCGCGCCTCTTTGTCCCATACCTGCCATAGGTGAACCATTCGAACATGTGATGGTTGATTGTGTTGGACCATTACCAAAGACAAAATCTGGTAACCAGTTTATGTTGACGATTATGTGTGGCCACCAGGTACCCAGAGGCCATTCCTCTGCAAAGGATTACTGCTCCGGTGGTGAGTAAAGCGTTGATCAAATTCTTCTCAACTTTTGGGTTACCTAAGGTGATACAAACTAATCAGGGTACGAATTTCCTTTCTAAACTTTTCAAACAAGTGTTAAAATCCTTGTCAGTTACACACCGTGTGTCAAGCGCATATCACCCAGAGTCTCAGGGTGCGCTTGAACGTTGGCATCAGACACTGAAGTCTATGCTCCGTAAATATTGCTTGGAATCTGAGAAGGATTGGGATGAGGGAGTTCCTCTAGTTTTGTTTGCTGTCCGTGAGACAGTACAGGAATCCTTAGGGTTCAGCCCAGCTGAACTGGTGTTTGGACACACCATGAGAGGACCTATGAAAGTCCTAAAGGATCCGTTTTTATCACAAGAGTTGTGTGTGAAAGAAAATGTGTTGGACTACGTTAGTCGCTTTCATGAGCGCCTACATGGTGCCTGTGCTCTAGCAAAGGAAGCGCTGTCTTCCTCACAGAGACGGATGAAACGGCACTATGACACCCAGGCTGTTTCTCGTTCACTGCAGCCAGGTGACCAAGTTCTTGTATTGTTGCCGGTGCCAGGAGCGTCATTGTCAGCACGTTTCTCTGGTCCTTATGTAATTGAAAATAAACTAAGTGAAACTGACTACGTGATACAGACTCCTGATAGAAAACGCCAATCTCGTGTGTGCCACGTTAACATGTTGAAGACATACCACACCAGACCCGTCACTCAGATAGACAGTCCAGAAAAACTGGCCGAGTCGGGTGTCTCTATTGCTGCTACGGCTGTAGTGGGAGGTCATGTTAATGATGTGGACGGAGATGGTTTGGAGTTGCGCAATACTCAGCAGCAGTGTGCTAGATTGGCCAATTCAGAGATGCTGCTGTCTCTCCCGTCAAGCCTGATTCATTTAACGGACGGACAGTCAGATGATATTGTGAGACTATTACACAGCTTTCCATGTCTTTTTAATGATGTTCCTACATGCACAAATGTGTTAGAACATGACATTAATGTTGGAAACGCTGCACCTATCAAGCAACATGCTTATCGTGTCAACGTCTCTAAAAGAAAGATAATGAGGGATGAGGTCGGTTATTTGCTGGAGAATAACCTGGCTATGCCAAGTTCAAGTCCTTGGAGTTCTCCGTGTATTCTGGTTCCTAAACCTGATTGGACATCCAGGTTATGTACGGACTATCGGAAGGTAAATGCTGTCACAGTGCCCTACCCAGACTGTATTGATACTGTTGGTGCTGCTACTTATGTAACCAAACTAGATCTTCTAAAAGGTTACTGGCAGGTGCCGTTAACCTCACGTGCCTCCGACATCTCTGCCTTTCCAACGCCTGGTTAACACAGTATTGGCTGGAGTTCCTGATTGTAGTGCCCTCCTTTGATGATCTGGTAATTTATTCATTTGAGTGGTCTGATCATGTTAACACTCTAAGGGTAGTGTGTGAACGTCTAGCAGCCGCTTCTCTAACCCTGAACTTAGCAAAGTGCGAGTTTGGGAAGGCCACTGTTACTTATCTCGGTAAACAGGTCGGCCATGGTCAGGTGCGCCCTGTAGATGCCAAGGTGTCAGCTATAAATGCATTTCCCGCACCTACCACCAGAAAAGAGCTACGCCGCTTTTTAGGGATGGTTGGCTACTACCGTAGTTTCTGTAAAAATGTATCTGCGGTAGTTGCTCCATTAACGGATTTGCTCAGTCCGGCGAGAAAATGTGTATGGTCTGAAGATTGTCGTACTGCTTTAAACACTGCTAAAGCACTCTTATGTAGTACTCCTGTTCTTGCTGCGCCAGATTTTGAACGACCGTTTAAACTGGAGGTAGATGCAAGTGCCAGAGGTGCTGGTGCTGTGCTACTACAGCAGGACCAGAGTGGAGTGGACCATCCTGTCTGTTATTTTTCAAGGAAATTTAACAAATGTCAGAAACTATTCCACCATTGAACAAGAAGCTCTAGCTTTGTTGTTAGCTCTGCAGTACTTTGAAGTTTGTTGGTTCCAGTGCATTACCAGTGATTGTCACGATCGTCATGAAAAGTGGACCAAGGCGCAGCGTGATATGAGTACATACTTTAATAGGTACTTTTCAAATACAACAAAAACAACAAAACGATACATGAAGTCCTCGGTCAATAACAGAAACCTACACGGAAACAAGATCCCACAAAACACAAGTGCACAACAGGCTGCCTAAGTATGGTTCCCAATCAGAGACAACAAGCAACAGCTGATTCACGTTGCCTCTGATTGAGAACCACCTCGGCCAACATAGAAACACATAACCTAGAACAGAACATAGAAAACGAAACATAGACACTACACAAAGAAACTAACACCCTGGCTCAACATACAAGAGTCCCCAGAGCCAGGGCGTGACAGTGATAGTGTATACTGACCATAACCCCTTAGTTTTTCTCCACCGGATTTACAACCAACGCCTTATGTGTTGGGCACTTGTAGTGCAAAATTATAATTTGGCGATCCGCCACAAAAAGGGGTCGGATAATGTGTTGGCAGATGCTTTGTCTCGTGTTTAAAGATCTAGTTTTTTTTTGTTATCCCGTCAGGATGCTGTTGATCTTTGAATTTTTGGGTGTTGTGATGGTACGTGTGTCGCAAACCATTGTGGTTTGCTCTTTTAAGGGTGGGAGTGTTACGGATACAGGTATCCTGTGTCTTTTTGTGTTTTTCCTCTCCTTCTGCCCTAATCACAGGTGTCCTGTATGTTCCTGATTGGTGGTCGTTGGGGTGTCCGCTGATTGCTGAGGTGGACCAATCAGTGGACATTCCTCTGCATTGCACCACCTGTTTCTGGTTTTTCAATCACACATCCCATTGTTTAAAAGCCGGTCAGTTGTGTTTGTTGTTAGACTATTTCCGTATGTGAGTATGGATACTGTGGTGTCCTGTGTACTCACTCATTTGCTGGTTACTCTGTTTGGTAACTTTGTTAGAGACTATTTCTGTATGTGAGTATGGATACTGTGGTGTCCTGTGTTTTGTGTACTCACTCATTTGCTGGTTACTCTGTTTGGTAACTTTGTTAGACTATTTTTCGTATGTGAGTATGGATACTGTGGTGTTTTGTGTTCTCACTCATTTGCTGGTTACTCTGTTTGGTAACTTTGTGTTTCTGGGAAAAGGGGAATTTAAGCAAGTTGCCCTTGGGCGTACATTACCCGTAGGAAGAACTCTCTAAAAACACTAGTTAGACGTGAGCGGACCACCCACTGTAATTTTTGTATGATTAGCAGTAGCTTAGCAGTTCTTGAGGCAGGCAAGATCAGTTTAGGTTTTTTTTACACTATTGTTTCATTTCTTGGGTCCTGCTCAGCCCTTTTTCCCAAACCTTTACTGTGTGTTCAAAAATAAACCTTTTATGTTTGACGGTAGTTTATGGTTGTCGTGTAGGTTTTGTTCTCACTGTTCCATGTCACGCTTCTAATTTGCATGAATTATGTTACGGGTCTCTTGTCCATCCACCCTAGATGTTTAAAGCCACGGGGTTCGTAACACCTCTACACAGCACAGCACTAGCAGAGAGGAGAAAATGTGGTAGAACAACATTTGAGAATAGATTCAGAGTGAATAGGGAATATGCTCTCACAGTCCTCCCTCCCTCTCACCGGCTGGCTGTATCTCTCCAAAAAGATAGGTTGAGAGTGGAAAGAGGAGAGAGAATATTCTGTCCCACAGCCCTCCCTATTACCGGCTGGGAGTATCTCTCCAAAAAAGTTTTCTAGTTAGAGATTCAGCACACTCACTTTCTGAGACTCTCTCACTTTCTCTTGCTTTCTCTTCAATGCACATTCTCTCTCACTATTTCTGTCTTTTACTGTCTCTCTCGAATTATCTCTCTTTCGCTCTCTCTCTCCAACCTAAGCTCACTCCTCTCAGTGTGTTCTCTACTAACAGTCTAATCCCCACTCTACACAGCTCTCCACTCTACTAACCACCACTGAACACAACCACCAGCACTGCAGAATAAGACCATCCTTTAAAGGCAAACTCCAACCAAAAACTATATTTTGGTATTTGTTTGATATAGTCCAACAATGTTTTGCATTTCAGCAATCAAGTTTTCAAGATATACACTACATGACCAAAAGTATGTGGACACCTGCTCGTCGATCATCTCATTCCAAAATCATGGGCATTAATATGGAGTTGGTCCCCCTTTGCTGCTATAACAGCCTCCACTCTTCTGGGAATACTTTCCACTAGATGTTGGAACATTGCTGCAGGGATTTGCTTCCATTCAGCCACAAGAGCAAACTTTACAGTTGGCACTATGCATTGGGGCAGGTAGCATTCTCCTGGCATCCGCCAAACCCAGATTCGTCCATCGGACTGCCAGATGGTGAAGCTCTCACTCACACTCTCACTCTCACTCACACACACACCCTGTCTGTCTTTAGATGATTGTCTCATTGTTAAATTATGCATGACACATACCGGAGAACAGGCAGACAAAACAGTCACAAACAGAGCTCCTGGGATGGAGGAATGTCTACTTTTCTTTCTGTCAGGAAGAATAACATCTGCTCTGTGAAATCCCTCTCTCTCAGCAGAGCGAGGGCACCAGTCGTCCACCCCCCCCCCCCCCCCCCCCCCTTCCCCCCTTCGCTCCCTCCCTCCTTCCTCCTCTCCTACTGTTAAAGACACCTTCACTAGCAGTGTGTCTGTTTCTCCGAACCTCTTGTTCTGTGTGTGCATGTCTTCATGTTTCCCCTGTGTCACGAACACATCTTACTCTTACGTAATGGCAGTGTGTATGTCTGGCTGTCTGTCTCATGTGTCTTTTGTGTCACAAACACACATCTCACGTGATGATTGAAAGCTATTATCATGTAGTATTCTTTCCTTGCGTTTAACTTATCTTCCACTAACTGGCTCAATGTTGCTCAATGCTCTGTCTAAAGCACAGTCAGCCTGAAACCATGGTTACCATATTAGTCCTAGTATAAAGAGGGCAGGAATGTATGGTTTTGTTCATTGATTGATTTCAGCAGGGTTTGAATGGTCTGGATCCATAATGAGTGAATAGGCCCAGTGTCTATGTTTACTTTCACGCATCTGCGTTGGACTGGCTTCATAATTGCCATTTATAAGATTGTTAATGATGGACATAGTCCATGAAACACAATCAGTGGTTTCAACAGAGGAGCAGACCAAGTTATGGGAAAGAGCCCCGGGTGCTTATATACAGAATTCCCATTTATTTGGACTGAAGGGGCCCAGGTGTGGGCGCGTGCATGCGTGCATGCCTGTGTTATTGTCTATAAGAGAAACTTGTGAATTATGGCATAATTCATTATATTAAAGTGATGTACTGAAAGCCTCAGCTGGCTGTATATTTATTTTCTCAAAGTTATTATAGAAACGATACTCAAACATGAGCAGAATATCTGATAAACTCTTGAAATTAACTTCTAGCATTGCAAAACTATTTGTGTTATTTTACTAATGACTGCAGAGAGGATCTTTATCATACATAAAAGGACACACAATCACACACACCGTCGTACAGACACGCACACGCCTTTATCACACATGCATGCACAAACACACACATGCACGCACACACACACAAATATACACAAACATACACACAATGTGACGATGTGCTCATGAAAAATCATCAGGCCGTTGTCCAGGGAGATCGTCGAAATTGGACGTCGGGAAATGCCTTCAAAACAGGCCACTCTGGGCAACAGTGAGCGCTATTACCATCAATACTGGCACCAGGAGTTGCCAGCTTAATACTGTAATTTTGCTTTAAAGCAGCGAGTATGTAATATGTTTTACAGTATTATTTTCCTTACCTTACTGTAAAACATATAGCAGCATCCCTGCTGTAAATGTACAGGGATGCTGTAATGTTTTACAGTAAGGACAATAGTACTGTGAATTATAGCATCTCTGCTGCACCTACACCAAACCCTAGCTAACCAATAAAACATTATTAATAAAACATTACTATAGCCTACACAACTAGACTCACAACATTTTCCTTTCTTTCTGTGCCACCAATGTTTGCCTACTACTGGTAAAGTGAACAGGTTTAGCTAATACTGTAACATTATTGAACAATGTTGTTTAAATTAAACAAATGGTTAGCGGGGAGAGGCTATACGGACACTCCTGACCTGCAAAACAATGGCTTATGTCGCGCAGCTGAGAGCCGAGTTAACCGAATCACACAGAGTTGTGACAGCTAAGGAGGACACTGTCCCGGTGTTGTCGTTCATGCTCTCCCCATTGAGTAGACTATATCACGGTGACATCTAGATGTCTACCAATATTAGTTATGTCTTCTGTAGGCTGCTACTTGAAATATAATCATGTGAGGGAGAAAAATTGGCCTCCGCCAGCGACCCTGTGAGTGTGATAGGCTACAGCTGCCCAGTGCACCTTAGGTCACTCAGGCGCAGCGATACAGCCTATCATCACAATAATTCATTATTTTTCTAGGTCTCACAGTAAGATATTTACAAGCAATTTAGAGTAGACTGAAATGGCTTGTGTCAAATTGAGCTAGCTAGCTAGTAAATGATATCTAGCTAGGTTAGCTAAGAAAACATACAGTAATTCAACATTGGCAAGCAATAAAGATACTTATAAACAAGTCAAGGTTCCTACCCAGCAGTTGCTGAACATATTCTTCACTTCACAGCCACTTAAAGAAGATATTTACTAAAATAGTCTGAGTTTCATGTGTCTCACCCGACAGCATGAGGTTGGTGCCTGAAACGGATCATTTGAATCTACAGTAGGCATATCAGGGGGAAGTAGTAGTGCTGAAGGTGCTGCAGCACCCCCTGATATTTTGTTGTTGTATTAATTAAAAATATATATATTTCTCACAATTTGTGAACTAGGCATTTATTGCTCATGTTTGGACAGAAATACTCATCAGCCCCTCATCCCATTTTACATTTTTAGTCATTTAGCAGACGCTCTTATCCAGAGCGACTTACAGTTAGTGAGTGCATACAATGTTTTATTTTTTTATACTGGCCCCCCTGTGGGAAACGAACCCACAACCCTGGCGTTGCAAACGCCATGCTCTACCAACTGAGCTACATCCCTGCCGGCCATTCCCTCCCCTACCCTGGACGACGCTGGGCCAATTGTGCGCCGCCCCATGGGTCTCCCGGTCACGGCCGGCTACGACAGAGATCCTGGATTCGAACCAGGATCTCTAGTGGCACAGCTAGCACTGCGATGCAGTGCCTTAGACCACTGCGCCACTCGGGAGACAAATCGGATATGCATCCCCCATGCATATCCGATTTTCACGTGAACGTTTTCAACATGTGAAACCGCAAATTTCACATGTACAATTGCAATTCACATGTCAGGTGAAAACATGTTTTTATTCTCATGTGAAAAGTTGGTGTTAACATGTGAACTCTAAATGTAATACATGTGAAAAAATTGTTTCACATGTGAACTGCAAATGTCATGTGTTTTTTTGTAAGGGCACTCACACATACACACGTACACACAAACACACACACTTACACACACACACCCACACACCACACACACACACAATTTTGAATGTACCTTTCCTGCGCCCGTCTACATGTGACCACGGAAACATGGTGCCGAGCCGCCACAGGGTTATCATAACAACCCAGCTGTTAGCCTCATAACCACGATCATAACCACAACACACAGGAGAGGGGTACACCCCACTAAACCGCCCTCAGTCAATCCCCAATTATAGATTCAGGGCACTCTCCCTCTTTTTTTCGAAGACTCTCTCAGATCAGACTCTGGATACAGAGTATGGGGAATCTCAATTCCCCTCTTTCTGTCTGCTTGACTCTGTAGCACCTCTCTCCACCTCTCAGCCCAGATCAGTGGTATACATAGTCCCCCTCTTTAAAAACAGCTATAACAAATTACAAAAACAATATTCCTTGTATTTCAATGTGTAGCATATGCAAAACTTTATAGCCTATTCTATATTGTTTTTTAGGCTACTTTCCTAAAATAATAATTGTCCACCTCACGGTTCAGCAGTCAGAGATTTAAGCACTAAATGTATTAGGGCATTGTATGCATAGGCCTATAGCCTTAGGTGTCCACTGTATGATATAAATATTTTAATAAATACTGGATATATATATACACTATGTATACAAAAGTATGTGGACACCCCTTCAAATGAGTGGATTTGGCTATTTCAGCCACACCCGTTGCTGACAGGTGTATAAAATCGAGCACACAGCCATGCAATTTCCATAGACAAACATTGGCAGTAGAATGGCCTTCCTGAAGAGCTCAATGACTTGTGCTTGTTCAGTCTTTTGAGAAATAGCGCACGCATATACAGTTGAAGTCTAAAGTTTACATACACTTAGGTTGGAGTCATTAAAACCTGTTTTTCAACCACTCCACAAATGTCTTGTTAACAAACTATAGTTTTGGCAAGTCGGTTAGGACATCTACTTTGTGCATGACACAAGTAATTTTTCCAACAATTGTTTACAGACAGATTATTTCACTTATAATTCACAATTCCAGTGGGTCAGAAGTTTACATACACTAAGTTGACTGTGCCTTTAAACAGCTTGGAGAATTTCAGAAATTATGTCATGGCTTTAGAAGCTTCTGATAGGCTAATTGACATCATTTGAGTCATTTGGAGGTGTACCTGTGGATGTATTTCGAGGCCTACCTTCAAACTCACTGCCTCTTTGCTTGACATCATGGGAAAATCAAAAGAAATCAGCCAAGACCTCAGAAAGAAAATTGTAGACCTCCACAAGTCTGGTTCATACTTGGGAGCAATTTCAAACGCCTGAAGGTACCATGTTCATCTGTACAAACAATAGTACGCAAGTATAAACACCATGGGACCACACAGCCATCATACCGCTCAGGAAGGAGACGCGTTCTGTCTCCTAGAGATGAACGTTCTTTGGTGCGAAAAGTGCAAATCAATCCCAGAACAACAGCAAAGGACCTTGTGAAGATGCTGGAGGAAACAGGTACAAAAGTATCTATATCCACAGTAAAACGAGTCCTATATCGACATAACCTGAAAGGCCGCTCAGCAAGGAAGAAGCCACTGCTCCAAAACCGCCATAAAAAAGCCAGACTACGGTTTGCAACTGCACATGGGGACAAAGATCGTACTTTTTGGAGAAATGTCCTCTGGTCTGATGAAACAAAAATAGAACTGTTTGGCCATAATGACGATCGTTATGTTTAGAGGAAAAAGGGGGCGGCTTGCAAGCCGAAGAACACCATCCCAACCGTGAAGCACGGGGGTGGTAGCATCATGTTATGGGGATGCTTTGCTGCAGGAGGGACTGGTGTACTTCACAAAATAGATGGCATCATGAGGAAGGAAAATTATATGGATATATTGAAGCAACATCTCAAGACATCAGTCAGGAAGTTAAAGCTTGGTCGCAAATGGGTCTTCCAAATGGACAATGACCCCAAGCATACTTCCAAAGTTGTGGCAAAATGGCTTAAGGACAACAAAGTCAAGGTATTGGAGTGGCCATCACAAAGCCCTGACCTCAATCCTATAGAACATCTGTGGGCAGAACTGAAAAAGCATGTGCAAGCAAGGAGGCCTACAAACCTCGCTCAGTTACACCAGCTCTGTCAAGAGGAATGGGCCAAAATTCACCCAACGTATTGTGGGAAGCTTGTGGAAGGCTACCCAAAAAGTTTGACCCAAGTTAAACAATTTAAAGGCAATGTTACCAAATACTAATTGAGTGTATGTAAACTTCTGACCCACTGGAAATGTGATGAAATAAATAAAAGCTGTAATAAATCATTTTCTCAACTATTATTCTGACATTTCACATTCTTAAAATAAAGTGGTGATCCTAACTGACATAAGACAGGGAATTTTTACTAGGATTAAATGTCAGGAATTGTGAAAAAACGAGTTTAAATGTTTTTGGCTAATGTAAACTTCCGACTTCAACTGTAGGTATTCAGACCCTTTACTCAGTACTTTGTTGAAGCACCTTTGGCAGCGATTACAGCCTAGATTCTTCTTGGGTATGACGCTACAAGTTTGGCACACCTGTATTTGGGGAGTTTCTCCCATTTTTCTCTGCAGATCCTCTCAAGCTCTGTCAGGTTGGATGGGGAGCATCGTTGTACAGCGATTTTCAGGACTCTCCAGAGATGTTCGATCAGGTTCAAGTCCGGGCTCTGGCAGGGCTACTCAAGGACATTCAGAGACTTATCCTGAAGCCACTCATGCGTTGTCTTGGCTGTGTGCTGTCATGACTTGCCCTCATTGGCTGAGGATCAAAGATGCCGGCTAGGCAAAGGTTTGAACACCCCCTCTTCTGGGGGCCAGTTTTATGACCGGTCGTAAATTCCTTGCAGAAACGTTATTTTCCCTGCCATGCAGTATCCCACCAAGACTCCAACATCCAAAAGTGGATAATGAAACAATATTCCTACTTCAAAGAATGTGGGAAATGATTGGTGGCGACTTAAAGAACAATCATGTCAAATTCGTTACTATGTTGTGATGTCTGTCACGGATTCAGCCGAGGCTGCTCCTCCTCCTTGCTCGGGCAGGCTTCGGCGTTCGTCGTACTAGCTACTGTCTTGTTTGTCTTGTTTGGTCTTTATTGTTTACACCTGTTTCCTATTATGTTGGATTGTATTCCCTATATTACCCCCTGTCTCGCATTGGTTCTTTTGTGTGTTATTGTTCGTTGTCATTCCGGCAGTTGCTTTGCATGTACGGGTCTTTGTGTTTTCCTCCCTATTTGGAGGTTTGTTGTTTTGAACGTTGATTTTACTGTGTTCAGTAAAGTACGTTGCCAGCCGCTCTGTGTCCTGCGTTTGACTTCGCTAACCGCATACACGTCGCGTGACAATGTCATGTGCCTTTTACTGAGAAGTGTCTTCCGTCTGGCCATTTTCTTGCTCATCAATCTACACACAATACCCCATAATGACAACGCAAAAACAGGTTATTTACATTTGCTATGAGACTCGAAATTGAGCTCAGGTGCGTCCTGTTTCCATTGATCTTCCTTGAGATGTTTCTACAACTTGATTGGAGTCCACCTGTGGTAAATTCAATTGATTGGACATGATTTGGAAAGGCATACACACCTGTCTATATAAGGTCCCACAGTTGATAGTGCAAGCCAGAGCAAAAACCAAGCCATCAGGTCGAAGGAATTGTCCATAGAGCTCCGAGACAGGATTGTGTCGAGGCACAGATCTGGGGAAGGGTACCAAAAAATTTCTGCAAGCATTGAAGGTCCCCAAGAACACAGTGGCCTCCATCATTCTTACATGGAAGAAGTTTGGAACCACCAAGACTCTTCCTAGATCTGGCCGCCCGGCCAAACTGAGCAATCAGGGAAGAAAGGCCTTGATCAGGGAGGTGACCATGAACCCGATGGTCACTCTGACAGAGCTCCAGAGTTCCTCTGTGGAGATGGGAAAACCTTCCAGAAGGACAACCATCTCCAACAATCAGGCCTGCTGTAACCTAACAAAATGTGGAGAAAGTCAAGGGGTCTGAACACTTTCCGAATGCACTGTATTCAGTACTGCAAAAACTAAAGCAGGAAGCACCAGTGACTCGGTTAATAAAAAAGTGGTCAGATGACGCAGATGCTAAGCTACAGGACTGTTTTGCTAGCACAGACTGGAACATGTTCCGGGATTCTTCAGACAGCATTGAGGAGTACACCACATAAGTCACTGGCTTCATCAATAAGTGCATCGATGATGTCGTCCCCACAGTGACCGTACGTACATACCCCAACCAGAAGCCATGGATTACAGGAAACATCCGCACTGAGCTAAAGGGTAGAGCTGCCGCTTTCAAGGAACGGGACTCTAACCCGGACGCTTATAAGAAATCCCGCTATGACCTCCGACGAACCATCAAACAGGCAAAGAGTCAATACAGGTCTAAGATTGAATCATACTACACTGGCTCTGACACTCGTCGGATGTGGCAGGGCTTGAAAACTATTACAGACTACAAAGGGAAGCACAGCCGCGAGCTGCCCAGTGACACAAGCCTAGCAGACGAGCTAAATCACTTCTATGCTCGCTTCGAGGCTAGCAACACTGAAGCATGCATGAGAGCACCAGCTGTTCCGGATGACTATGTGATCACGCTCTCCGTAGCCGATGTGAGTAAGACTTTTAAGCAGGTCAACATTCACAAGGCCGCAGGGCCAGATGGATTACCAGGACGTGTACTCCGAGCATGTGCTGACCAACTGGCAAGTGTCTTCACTGACATTTTCAACATGTCCCTGACTGAGTCTGTAATACCAACATGTTTCAAGCAGACCACCATAGTCCCCGTGCCCAAGGACTCTAAGATAACCTGCCTAAATGACTACCGACCCGTAGCACTGACGTCTGTAGCCATGAAGTGCTTTGAAAGGCTGGTCATGGCTCACATCAACAGCATTATCCCAGAAACCCTAGACCCACTCCAATTTGCATACCGCCCCAACAGATCCACAGATGATGCAATCTCTATTGCACTCCACACTGCCCTTTCCCACCTGGACAAGAGGAACACCTACGTGAGAATGCTATTCATTGACTACAGCTCAGCATTCAACACCATAGTGCCCTCTAAGCTCATCACTAAGCTAAGGATCCTGGGACTAAACACCTCCCTCTGCAACTGGATCCTGGACTTCCTGACGGGCCGCCCCCAGGTGGTAAGGGTAGGTAACAACACATCTGCCACACTGATCCTCAACACGGGGGCCCCTCAGGGGTGCGTGCTCAGTCCCCTCCTGTACTCTCTGTTCACCCATGACTGCATGGCCAGGCACGACTCCAACACCATCATTAAGTTTGCCGACGACACAACAGTGGTAGGCCTGATCACCGACAACGATGAGACAGCCTATAGGGAGGAGGTCAGAGATCTGGCCGTGTGGTACCAGGACAACAACCTCTCCCTCAACGTGACCAAGACAAAGGAGATGATTGTGGACTACAGGAAAAAAAAGAGGACTGAGCACGCCCCCATTCTCATCGACAGGGCTGTAGTGGAACAGGTTGAGAGCTTCAAGTTCATTGGTGTCCACATCACCAACGAACTATCATGGTCCAAACACACCAACACAGTCGTGAAGAGGGCACGACAAAGCCTATTCCCCCTCAGGAGACTAAAAAGATTTGGCATGGGTCCTAAGATCCTCAAAAAATTCTACAGCTGCACCATCGAGAGCATCCTGACTGGTTGCATCACCGCCTGGTATGGCAACTGCTTGGCCTCCGAACGCAAGGTACTACAGAGGGTAGTGCGTACGGCCCAGTACATCACTGGGGCAAAGCTTCCTGCCATCCAGGACCTCTATACCAGGCGGTGTCAGAGGAAGGCCCTCAAAATTGTCAAAGACTCCAGCCACCCTAGTCATAGACTGTTCTCTCTGCTACCGCACGGCAAGCGGTACCGGAGTGCCAAGTCTAGGTCCAAAAGACTTCTCAACAGCTTCTACCCCCAAGCCATAAGACTCCTGAACAGCTAATCATGGCTACCCGGACTATTTGCACTGCCCCCCCACCCCATCCTTTTTACGCTGCTGCTACTCTGTTAAGTATTTATGCATAGTCACTTTAACTCTACCCACATGTACATATTACCTCAACTACCTCAACTAGCCGGTGCCCCCGCACATTGACTCTGCAACGGCACCCCCCTGTATATATAGCCTCCCTACTGTCACTTTATTTTACTTCTGCTTATTTTTTTCTCAACACTTTTTTTGTTGTTGGTTTATTTTTACTTTTTTTGTTTAAAATAAATGCACTGTTGGTTAAAGGCTGTAAGTAAGCATTTCACTGTAATGTCTGCACCTGTTGTATTCGGCGCATGTGACCAATAACATTTGATTTGATTTGATTTGATTTGACTGTGCATGGTCTCCTCTACCTCTCCCCTCTACACCTCTCCTATATCTCTCCTCTACCTCTCCTCCACCTCTCTCCTCTACACCTCTCCTCTACCTCTCCTCTACACCTCTCCTCTACCTCCCCTCTACACCTCTCCTCTACCTCTCCTATATCTCTCCTCTATTTCTCCTCTACCTTTCTCCTGTATCTCTCCTCTTCCTGACCTCTCTTTCTCCTCTATCTCTCCTCTACACCTCTCCTCTACACCTCTCTATTGCTCCTCTACCTCTAAATAGATTGTTGCTCAACAGCCAATACTTGCATCTTGTTACTATATTTAGCTACCAGTTTTTTTGTTATGAATAAGTCATCATATTTTCCCATTTGCACAAGGCTACTAGGCTACTTTTGCCTTCTTGCAATGCAATACTTCAACCACTAGAAACTGTGTGTATGCATGGTCTAAAGTTTGCGGGAGGATAAGCACATTCACCAGTTAAGTTTTTATAAATGCCAACTTTTGCATGAAAACTGGCGCATGCATGTTTTGGGGCATATTTTGTGCATACCAACATTAATAAATGAGGCCCCTGGTGTGTTGAATTTAGGCAATCACTGAACTGATCAATTAGCTCAGTACCTGCAGCACTCCAGGAAGAGGGTTGCCTATACCTGGCCTATGTGATAGCCTATTTGTACACAAAAGATGCAAGCAAATTAATCTCTATTGAACAAAATAAATCTGCAAATCTGGAGCCCTATTTTGACAGTAAAATTATAGCAACAAATTCATGCCAATCACTGGTTTAGGTATTGTACAACAAAATATCTTTCTCATCATGCATTCCTGCTTGGACATGTTAGATGAAGCAACTTATTTCTTGAATAAATGAAAGTCTGGAGCCCCGCTATACTGTTTTTTTTTTCAATATATGGATAGCATGGGTTCATGGTAGGCCAACATTGAATTTGAAAGAGAAAGCAAGTGCCATGATCCCACGAGAAATAGGCCTATGGGAGTTTTTTTAATTCTCCGGAGTTGAGAATATTGGTATATCCAGAGACCAAAAAGCTGAATAGTTTAAAAATATATATATCTTTGCAGGAGGGGGGAATTGCATTAAATCGAATTATTAATTTCCAATGACTTACCTTCTGTAAGGATGGGGTGCCGCTAATAATGTTATAATTAGACTGTCACCCAACCTTGACCAGCCTTTAAACAGAAAGCTGCCAACAACACCAGCGAGTTCAACTCTCCTATACTTCCCCTCTCCCTCTCCTCTACCTCTCCTCTACATCTCTCCTCTACCTCTCCTCTACCTCTCCTCTACATCTCTCCTCTACCTCTCATCTACCTCTCTTCTACCTCTCTCCTCTACCCCTCTCTCCTCTACCTCTCCTCTACCTCTCTCCTCTATCTCTCCTCTGCCGCTCTCCTCTAACTCTACCTCTTCTCTATCTCTCCTCTATCTCTCCTTTATCTATGCTCTACCTCTCTCCTCTACTCTACACCTCTCCTCTATCTTTCCTCTACCTCACCTCTTTCTCTCCTCTACCTCTACTCTACCTCTCCTCTACACCTCTCCTCTACACCTCTCCTCTATCTCTCCTTTATCTCTGCTCTACCTCTCTCCTCTACCTCTACTCTACACCTCTCCTCTATCTTTCCTCTACCTCTCCTCTTTCTCTCCTCTACCTCTACTCTACCTCTCCTCTACACCTCTCCTCTACACCTCTCCTCTATCTCTCCACTATTTCTCCACTACCTCTCTCCTCTACCTCTCTCCTCTACCTCTCCTCTACCTCTCCACTATCTCTCCACTACCTCTCTCCTCTATCTCTCCACTATCTCTCCACAACCTCTCTCCTCTACCTCTCTCCTCTATCTCTCCTCTACCTTTCTCCTGTATATTTCCTCTACATGATCTCTCCTTCTCCTGTACCACTCCTCTACATCTCTTCTCTACCTCTCTCCTCTACCTCTCCTCAATCTATCCTCTACCTCTCCACTCCCTCTCTCCTCTACCTCTCCTCTCTCTCTCCTCTAAATCTCCTCTGCCTCTCTCTTCTATCTCTCCTCTATCACTCCTCTACATCTCCTCTATCTCTCCTCTATTGCTCCTTTATCTCTGCTCTACCTCTCTCCTCTACCTCTCTCCTTTATCTCTCCTCTATCTCTCCTCTACCTTTCCTCTACCTCTCTCCATCTCTCCCTTTCTCCTCTTCCTCTCCTCTATCTCTTCTCTACACCTTCAAAGCCATAATTTCGGTTCCATAATTATACACAGATGGTTAGTGGTTTGCTGTAATGGGAGCCCTATTTGTTCTAATACCTCTAACTGAAACATAACTGATCTAATGAGGATGATTGTGAGCAGTAATTGGTACAAAGGACTTTAAATGTCAACACAGGGCAGTCATTATAGAAACAAAGCATGTTTGTGTGTGTGTGTGTGTGTGTGTGTGCATGTGTGCGTGTGTGTGTGCATGCGTGCGTTTGTGCGCAGGAGAGAGAAAAGGAGAGAGAAAAATAAGGTGTATGATAAAAGGAGCAACATGCTCTCACAGTCTCACGTCAGAATTACACGTTCATCCATGTTTCTCAAAGATCAATTTTTTAAGTTGTTCCAAACGTCAAATATTGAATTGCTTGCTTACTTCTCTGTATCGTTCCAAGGTTAAGTTTAGGCATTAACTCAGAATTCTTAAGGTTAGGCATTAACTCCGAATGGTTAAGTTTTGGGATAGGCTTAAAACAAAAATATCAAAAACAACTTTCTATCTCTGGATTCAAACATGCAACCTTTGGAACCACAGACAGATGCTAATACCCATCCACATCCACAATGTCCAAGCAAAACCAAAGCCTACTTGAAGGTAACAGCGCTCACTGTTGCCCCTAGTGGCTGGTTTCCAAATCATCTCCAGACGTTCTCAGACATGGATGGACATCGAGTACTGACTTGTATCACGGGTGACCTGCTTGAAAAGGAGATTGTTTGTTAATTGAGCGAGCAGGTTTCCCCTGGAGGGGTGTGGGATTTGGCAGGGTAGCCAATCTGGATGGTTTAATCCTTTAACGGGGAGGCTTGGCTCTGTTCTTACTGGGCTATTAAACTGTATACTGATAACTTGTAGTTGTAAGAGAGGAAACACACTAGAGTGAATGTCGGTCGTGTGCAGTAGATTACCTGCTGGGTGTTAACGAACAGTGGCAATTCAACATGTGGAATTAATAGAAAATAATGTTCTGTTGTCATGTGTCTCTGGGGACATTGGGTACCAAGGTTAGTTGTACATGCATTAGCCAGGTCTCAGGGGTATATTATCTGTGTTACATAGGATAACCTGTACAGATATCATATATCTAGTGAGTAGTTGATGGTGATACAGGTTGTACCTTCATCCCTCACTTTTATTACACATACACTCATACACATGAACACACATACACTTCCCTCTATCCATGAGAGCCTGGTGGTGGTAAATAACAGCTTCAGATATTAGGTCAACCTCTAATACTGACTCACACACATGCACTCACACACACACACACACACACACACACACACACACACACACATATACACACACACTGATCCCTATAGTCTTCCTGTCATAAGGCTGCCTGTCACTGACCCCTATAGTCTTCCTGTCATAAGGCTGCCTGTCACTGACCCCTATAGTCTTCTTGTCATAAGGCTGCCTGTCACTGACCCCTACAGTCTTCCTGTCATAAGGCTGCCTGTCACTGACCCCTATAGTCTTCTTGTCATAAGGCTGCCTATCACTGACCCCTATAGTCTTCTTGTCATAAGGCTGCCTGTCACTGACCCCTACAGTCTTCCTGTCATAAGGCTGCCTGTCACTGAGTCCTATAGTATTCCTGTCATAAGGCTGCCTGTCACTGAGCCCTATAGTATTCCTGTCATAAGGCTGCCTGTCACTGACCCCTACAGTCTTCTTGTCATAAGGCTGCCTGTCACTGACCCCTATAGTCTTCCTGTCATAAGGCTGCCTGTCACTGACCCCTACAGTCTTCTTGTCATAAGGCTGCCTGTCACTGACCCCTATAGTCTTCTTGTCATAAGGCTGCCTGTCACTGACCCCTATAGTATTCCTGTCATAAGGCTGCCTGTCACTGAGCCCTATAGTATTCCTGTCATAAGGCTGCCTGTCACTGACCCCTATAGTATTCCTGTCATAAGGCTGCCTGTCACTGACCTGTACAGTCTTCCTGTCATAAGGCTACCTGTCACTGACCCCTATTTCTTGTCATAAGGCTGCCTGTCAGAGAAATCTCCCCTCTGAGAGTTATAGCCAGTACAGCACCATATTACAAAGAGAAATGGGGGGAAGAGACATGGGTAGAGGGGAAAGAGGGTGGAGAGGGAGGGAGAGAGGAAGGGGTAGAGAGAGGGTGGTAGAGAGGAGAGAGGTGAGAGAAAAAGAGAGAGAAGAGAGAGGGCGAGAGAAACGTTACGAAGGACTCCCACTGGGCCTCTTAAACAGAAGATAATAGGTCTGGCCAATTACAGTGAAATCACACAATCCGCATCGCAGCCCTGCAAGCGTGCGCACACACACACACACACACAAACACACACACACATACATACACTCCCACAAGCATCACACACATGCCAGAACTAGGGAGAAAAGCAGAGAGTTGTCTTTAACTTCTCCAGCAGTACAGAACCCATTCCATCCCTCCATTCATAGATTATTCATGAACTCTCTCAAATCATTTCCATTGCCATTCATCTCCCATTTTTCTTAAAGCTAAACAATCCTAATGTAATTTAATTTAACACAGAGTCAGATTGAACGGCTCTGGTAATATTTAGATGGATATTAGCGGCCATTTGAATCAATCATATCACAAATCATGCGCCGGGATGGCGCACTGTTCACTGCACCATTAACCATTAAGCATGAGCCCTGTGAAACCTCAAACTGACTGGAAATCAGTTTGTTAGCCAAATGCCTTGAAGTCTACCAGATGACTGGGGCTATGTCCCAAATGGCACCCTATTTCCTATATACTGCACTACTTTTGACCAGGGCCAATAGGGCTCTGGTAAAAAAAAATAGTGCACTATGTAGGGAACATGGTGCCATTTGGGATGCAGCCTGGTTATCAGACAAGAGAACATCTGTGACTTATCAAGCTATATGTAGCCTCAAGCTGTTCACTATCTTCCAATCTACTCCATATGGCCATGGTTGTCTCCCTATTCCCTATATAGTGTTCTACTTTTGACCTGGGCCCATGTGGCAATGGCACCCTACATAGGGAATAGGGTGCCATTTGGGATGCATGCCATATGTTTCACTTCACTGTAGTATGATCTGTGTTATATCAGTGGTAATCCTGGAGGCTATATCCTAGAGAAATTGATGTTAATCTCTCTGTAAGGCAGATCTATCTCTGCTGTGGTAACCCCAGTAAATTCGATTTAAGCCTACGATGTGGAGATGTGAAGTGTATTGAACTTATAGAGTTAAACAACAACACTAACAGTTTAGAATCCATTTGGTGGATTACATCCTGTAGTGAACCTAACCTAACCCTATGAGAATCACTGGGATTTCACAGGGTAATGCTGTGGCTCAAAAGCATAATAAAAACGCAGCTCAAAAGCGTAATCCTCAACGCTTCCGTTCTCTTTGACATCTTGACCCCTAGCCAGAGGGCCACCTGACCACTGGCCGGGATGCTGCCCCGACCCCTACCCTCACCCCTAGCTAGAGTTCCATCTGAACATTGGCCTGGGTACCACACACACACATACACACACAGCGCAACTGACCACTGCTACCTGACCCCTAGCCTAGCCTAAACACCATATGCTAATAGCAGAGTCTCACCCATGGTGAATACAAACACACTGTCTGTGTCCCAAATGGCACCCTATTCCCTAAATAGTGCACTATAGGGCCCTGGTCATAAGTAGTGCACTATTAAGGGAATAGGGTGCCATTTGGAATGCACATACTACCTGGCATTGAGCCATGTTAGAACACAGAGAGAGGAAATCAACCAAATGTCAAAGGTCAGACGCAGCCCACTGAGCCCAGGCTGTCAGAAAGGTGTTTCAACTTCTCAGAAGAATAATTAGATTCAGGGTTCAAGGCAATAAAAATTGAAGAAGAGAAGGCTTTGAATAATACATGGGATTTTTATGGGATGGGATGCATTTGTGCATGGAGAATTTCCCCCCTTTCTAAAAGGTGAAAAGTGAGGAAAACAAGAGTAGATAGTAAAGTGTTTTCCAACTGTTTTACAGTGACCAGGGCCCAAAAGCAGTGCACTACATAGGGAATAGGGTGTATTTGGGACATAAACAGTGGGGTTTTACTGTTACAGTATGTGAGCTTTTCCACTAGTTAAACATAAGTAATGAGAATACACAGTGGATCAATGACGTTATTACAGACCGAATAAAAACACGTTTTCAATGCATAAGTAATATTAACCAAATTATGTATTTCTCTATGATATTGATCTTGTAGTGGAAAATGAAGAAGCTGATACTCGCGTCTGGCGACTTGCAAGCACCGAGGCCCAGCATGATGACTCAATCACGATTTATGACATTGTCTGGATGGCTGACCATATGATGTTTATCATAGCAGTCAAACACAACTTATCCATGACTTTCTCCGGGGCGGGACATTCCCACAGACCCTGGGAGCATGGACACCGTTGGAGGGGTAAGACAGATGAAAACTTTAATCGACTAAATTAATGTCAATTAAATCGGCTCGTTTGGTTTGTTTCAAGAGTACAGAAAGCGCTGCGATTTTTGATTGTACTGTAGGTGCTATGGATATTTTTTTACATAGTTACTGTGTTAATCTGTTCTTTGGATGGCGGTCAGTTCAAAGAGGGAGCGACACAAATGTGCGCTCCTATCATTTAGATAACAGTTGTGATGATTAGATTCAAGAATGCGTCTGGTGTCTATTGTTTAGGCCAAGAAAAGTGATGTTGATTAGACGATGGGAGATTTGGCTCTCTGGGAAGAATAAAAGATGGGTTAAACCTTTGTTCATGGTATCATTGTAAAACAATCTCCTGGTGTTGGTTTTGTTACAATATAGTGTGTTTTTTATACTTTAAAACTAAGATATTTTGTGTCTGTTGACATTGAAGATTTTTGGTATGTACCATTTGATAATTGTATTATTTTTGCATAACTGTAATAAATCTGATTACTTTTAAATCGATACGAACGGTAGTCCTCATATTTCTGAGTAATATTCCTTGAATTATTATTTGATGTATGGTATAATGGTAAATGGTATCTCTACACTATACACATAGCATTAGATTATGCATAGATTCTAATTTGACATTGGCTAAGATAAGATAACATTAAAAATTATGATCACTATAGACAGCTCATAAGTCCTATAAGCCTCTTAATAATCACATAAAGGTATCTTAGAACAAATGTAATTATAGTATCCGAGTGTTGATGCGTAGACTCACAAGCTGGCTAAATTCATTGGTGTACGTCTATGACCTACTGTATAGCTTTTATTCACATAATAATATAGTCAGATTGAATGTAATGTTTTATTCAACAATTTTAACATTCAATCTCTCTCCACTTCCACCAGAATCCACACTCTCTCTTAGACAATCTTACACAACTTTACATTAAGAGTCTTACTCTGAGAAAAGTAGGAGAAACAGAGTAAAAAGGTATCCCAATTGGAGGGTCTCGGTTGAGTGGATTGCAATGCTATTCACCCATGACGGTGTGCTGTTCTAGCCTAGTGTTGATGCTCAGTACACTGAACCCCATATGGGAACCTTTGGTGTTGTGTGAACCCCTACTGTTGTCTCATGTTAGTAGCCTACAACATCGGTCCATCCCTGCCACGATGGACGCAGGATTCAAACCCTTGCCGCAACAAAACAACATACTACGGAAGCATCAGTCAATACCACTGACCCAGAAAAGTCAAGGCATTTCTGGGTCTACATCGACAGTAGTTCAGGTCTCAGGAAGGCAGGAGCGATGCTAACTTAGCCATCCGCTACATTAACTCCACACTTGTCATGGATGTTGTATTGTGTTAGCTAGCCCCATGCTTACCCTGGGTATTCCTATGAAGTGTGATCTAGTGTAGCTATGTTGTGTGACTGCCTGCATCCTGCATGCCCCTGACTGGGCTAGGGTTTAACGTACTGTGGTACTGTTTTAGCTAGCTCCATGCTAACCCTGTATTACTGTAAACTAGTGTAGCTACAAAGTGTGGCTACAGCGTGTGTTTGCTGCATCCTGACTGATTGGGCTGCTTGTTAGCTTGTCTTTGATCATTAAGCTGAGCGATGTCACCGCCTCTAGTGTCATAAATAATAACATCGCCAGCGTATCTTTGATCTAGACAAATATTAAACCTATTTTTTCGCCGTTGATTGGCGACATGTTACAGACTCCAGCTCCTAAAGTCTCCTTGATAAAGAGTCAGGCGGCTGATGATAAATTTACCAGTGTTTTTTCTCTGCTCTTTTTCTTCTCTCTTCCTCTCATCCTCTTATCCTCCTCTCACCTCTCACTCTGTCTTCACGGCCTCTCAATCTGGGTCCTTTTGAGCGTATCTGTACATGTCCGATAAGAAACATTCATTCTTTGTTTTCCATTGCAAAGCACTTTAAAATGTTTTCCGTTGCATCCCCTATCCTAATGAACAGAACCCAGGTCTGTATTGGCGAGAGTGAGAGAGCGTCAGCCTGAACCATATGATTGTCTCATCAGGAGATAGCACCTGCAGATGTCAGCCCCATATGGTCCTGGGAGCCGGCCATGGCTAATGGCTGGCCACTCAACGGACATGTCTCTATGAATACACAAGTGAAGGTGAGGATATGACAGGGATTGTGTGTGTGTGGTGTGTGTGTGTGTGTGTGTGTGTGTGTGTGTTGCATTGAATTGAGACCAGAGAAAGGTTCTTGACCCCAGCTGTGCAGGGTTGTCTGTGTTTATTTGGATCCTCATTAGCTTTTGCAGAAGCATCAGCTACTCTTCCTGGGGTCCACAAAAAACACAAAACATGTAACAATACACTGATAGACAAGGACAGTCACACAAATGTAAAATAAAACGATATGCAAACAAATGCAAAAACGAAATAATACAAACATTACAATCGTTTTGGACTTGGGGGCTGTGAAGAGACCCCTGGTGGCATGTCTTGTGGGGTATGTATGGGTGTCTGAGCTGAATTGTATTTGATTATGAAGACAATCTGGAATTTTCATCACAGTAATATTTCTCAAGAAAACTAAAAGAGAAGCAGTTACTCTCTCGTCAACCCTCAACCAGGAATGACTGGCATGCATGTTGTTGTTTTACTGCTGTATGTGCAGTTAAGGGCAAGGTGTGCTGCTCTGTTTGGAGCCACAGCCTCTCTTTCTGTGATTCCCACTCAGTGTGACCTTCACACCACAGTATGGCCTTTGGTGTCCGCTGCCCTCCAGCCAGCCAGCACACACACACACACACACACACACACACACACACACACACACACACACACACACACACACACACACACACACACACACACACACACACACACACACACACACACACACACAGCACAGGGATACACACACACAGAGACACAGACACACACACACACACACACACAGACACACAGACAGACACAACATATATACAAATCGATTTACTGTTCACAGAAATACACAAGCGCAAAAAAACACACTCACACTCTCTTGCGCACACTCATTTTCCCAGAACCAACCCTATGGCAGGGTATCTGCAAGAAAGGTTGTTGAGGAAACGGTGCTGGTTTGTGGTTTGTTTTATAACTTCAGTCCATGGCTCGAGGTAAGATCAGGCCTGGCCTGCTTCACTTGTTTTACACCTCATCAATATGGAGGAACAGTTGGTGGAATTGGTCCAGAGGTAGAGTTGAGATGTGGGTGACTTTTTACGAGAGCTCAAGTTGTTTAGGTGCAAAGAAGGAACTCAAAAAGAACACTAAACTCGTCTGGGTGCGTCGTTGGCAGAATCATTACTCAGTTTAGAGCAGGCACATTGTGTTTTGATCAGAGTTTTGCAGGGGGAGCCATTGTGTGGAAGGAAAGCATCTGTGCATCAAACTAGTTTCCTCTCGAACTATGTCTCAAATACTGTAGCACCCTATGCCCTATATAGTGCACTACTTTTGACCATAGCCCTATGGGCCCTGGTTAAAAGTAGAGCACTAAATATGGAATAGGGTGACAATTGGAATACATCCCTGGTCTAAAAGCAGTCACTCTTTATCCAGTCTCTGTAGCAGCAGGATGCCATGCTGATTGTATAAAGAATGTAATGCCAACAGTTGTGGTGATAAAAGGCTTAAATACACTGTTGTTCTGTCTGTGTAACAAAGTGACTGAAGTCAGGTGACATGGAGATAGCATGGGAATACAATACCTCAACCGAAATGGCACCCTACTCCCTACATAGTGCACTAGTTTTGACCAGAGACGTATATGACCTGGTCAAAAGTCATGCACTATATAGGGAATAGGGTGCCATTTGGAACACAGGTAATGTGAGACTGTGACCCACTTCATTTACATTCATCGTCAGTGCCGTGATAGGCCAACAAACACACAAAGCCTACTTAACCAAGTCAAAACAAAGAATGGGCTTTGCTGTGTAGCACATAGACATGCATGCTTACAGAAAGGACAGTATGCTAATGATATCTGTTCATCTGTTTTAATGAACGAGCGCTATGGAGGACAGAGCACTAACTCTCTCATGTGACTAGGCTCGGCTAGATGTTGCTGTGCACAGTAAATGATCACGTTACACACACAATGCCACTTTCACAGAATAGGAACAATGTAACAGGAAAATTACTTTTGTGTCGATGTTGCCTGAGTGGGATTCCGTCATGATGGGATGAGTGGTTGGAGGATGGTGGTCTCAGTCTCTCTCTCTCCACTGGAGCTGAGGCCAGCAGACCGGAAATAGCTCACAGCCGAAGGAGTGATACCCAGATCTTCCTCTCTTGGTTCTCAGTTATCAGTCCAGGAAAGTAAAGTCTATTAGAGTTGGCTTCAGTTCTTTCTTTGATCCCCTGGGATGTTTTGCGAACTCAGTGTGTTGGTCTTGAATGAGCAACAGTGCTTTCTGCAGGGTCCTCTCTGGAGATTCTTCTGTCTATGTAGGATAAGGCTTCCTCGAACGGTGGTTTGGTTTCCAAGGAGATTGGATCATTCGTCCAACGGGCGTGGCCTCTCCTTAAGGAACTTGATCTACTGTCTGTTTAGTAAGTCCTCTAATTTATAGGGAGACTCACAGAAGGCAGGCTCTAATAGCTAGACAGTGTGACACGGGAATGCCCCATTGGTCCTAAGAACTCACTATATTTAATGTTCCTGTGAGATAAACCTGAGATTTCCTTATAAATGTTCACAGAATGTTAAAATTGTGTTTTGTCCAACAAAAACAATCTCCCAAACATGTATGTTACAGCAAAATCCACATTATACTTCTTTTATGACATAGGAGGATCAGAACGGATATATCACATTTTGTTTAATATCAACATGTCATGAGTTCTTCAGTTTAATACATTTATTACATGTTTAATATGTTCCTCCCCCCTTGTGTAGTAACCCAGGCAGATCACAAGGTGATCTGCTGATTTGAAGGTGTCTATTTCCTATCTCCTGAGCTCCTCAGGATCGTAAAGAAAGGGGGGGGGGGGACAGATGAGCTATTGTCCCTTGTGGCCTTTATGGCCCTACCATATCATGGAGCCGGCATTGCTGCTCTGGTAAGCCCCTCAAAGACAGGAAAGGTGACCCTGGTTCCTGTGTTAAGGTGTGATTGTAAATCAACCCCCATTGCACATGGCCCCCTCGTGGGCCCTCGTCACAACACCAGACAGCCTGCAGAACTATAGCAGCCTAGCCAGCCTGTTGAAACTAGAGATAACACAGACAGACAGTAAGGCTCTATGACAGAGAAGCCAGAGAGAGAGATAGGGAGGGAAGTAGAGAGACAGATAAAGTGTGGGGAGGGAGAGAGAAGGAGAGAGAGAGAGAGACAGAGAGTACACAGTGGGAGAATACCTGACCACTGTGACTTCCTCAAAATTAAGGAAAGCTTTGACAATGTACAGACTCAGTGAGCATAGCCTTGCTATTGAGAGAGGCCACCGAAGGCAGACCTGGCTCTCAAGAGAAGACAGGCTATGTGTACACTGCCCACAAAATGAGGTGGAACTGAGCTGCACTTCCTAACCTCCTGCCAAATGTATGACCATATTAGAGACACATATTTACCTCAGAATACACAGACCCACAAAGAATTCGAAAACAAATCCAATTTTGAGAAACTCCCATATTTATTGGGTGAAATACCACAGTGTGCTATCACAGCAGCAAGATTTGTGACCTGTTGCCACAAGAAAAGGGCAACCAGTGAAGAACAAATACCATTGTAAATACAACCCATATTTATGTTTATTTATTTTCCCTTTTGTACTTGCACATAATATGACATTTGAAACTTCTTTATTTTTTTGTAACTTTTGTGAGTGTAATGTTTACTGTTAATTTTTATTGTTTATTTCACTTTTGTTTATTATCTACTTCACTTGCTTTGGCAATTTTAACAAATATTTCCCATGCCAATATAGCCCTTAAATTGAATTGAATTGAAAATTGAATTGAGAGAGAGAGAGGAGGAGGAGAGAGAGCGAGAGAGGAGGAGGAGAAAGAGACTGGGAGAGGGAAAGATAGAGAGAGAGAGGATGGGTGGGTGGGTGGGTGGGAATGGGTGGGAGGTAGAACGGACAGCAGAGGAGAAAAAGAGATGTGAGGAGTTAACTATCCAAGAGAAAGAGCAGTATCATTAATCACATTCACACTGTCACCGAGATAGATAAATAGTGAGGAGGTGGTGGTTAAGGTAAACACTCACAGTGAGTGGGAGAGCTACAGGATATCTATATTGTGCTTTCTACTGTAAACACCATCTATGTAAACACCTATTATCTGAATGACACCCATCTGTATGTGGGTGAGTGTTACACACACACACACACGTCTGACATTCTGCTCCATTAGACCCAGAAAACACTATCACAGTGCTTCTATTCTGAGATCATGTCTGTGTTAAACGCCTCTCTCTCTTCTCTCCCCTCACTTTTCGCAAGGAATGCACAGTGCAGGTGGCGGTGATGCCAACAATAGGCACTGTGTGCATTCCAAATGGCACACTATTCCCTACAGTGTACTACTTTTGACCAGAGCCATATGGGCCCTAGTGAAAAGTAATTCACTACATAGTGAATAGGATGCCATTTGGGACGCACACGCTGTGTCTGCCGCTTCCTGATTCCATTTCCACGCTGTAATGGATGCGACAGCTTGAGAAAATTTAAGATGTTAGCTGCAGCTCAGAGGGCAAACACATCAAGCTGAATCACTGTGTGTAAAGATGCCTTCATACACTTAAGTGATAAATAATTTCCCTGCTGCCTGTCAGTGAGGTGGCGTCAGCGAGACCGATGATGAGATTCATATTGATGGGTTTTATCTCATCAAGGTGAAGAAAGCTCTTACTGGGAACAGGAGGAGGGGCAGTGAGTGAAGGTTAAGGTTACTAGAAGCTCCATTCCGCTGATCTGCGTGGGTGCATGTAGGTGGAGTGGGATTTTTGGTAACATGATATCCTCGCCAGTCCCACTCCCATTCACAAGGAGGCGATAGCATAGCAAAGTATTTTCTTTTTGTCTTTTCATTTTGTGAAAACAAGGAAAAGTCGCCTTCCCTTGCTAGTAGTAGCTAGCTGGCAGCCTGGCTAGCTGGCTTTAGCCTGGCTAAAAACATAGCAAGCTAGCTTGCCTTTTTAGCTTCCCACATCTCAATGTCAAATAATCAGATTTATAATTTAAAAAATATGTCTGGCAAATATTCTTATACATGCTGGTGTAACCTAAAACATTATCCCAGTTTGATATGCTGATTGTGTATTCATTCCCATATCAGCTAAAAATAGAACATGTTTTTGTCATGGAGAAAAAGCCTATGGCTAGCTAGTTTGCTACAGCAGGTTCTAACATTTCACAAAACCCTGCAATGACTAGTTATTGCTTCTAAACAAAATACCTTTTTGGTCAGATTCTTGGGTTTTCTTGTTGTTTTCTAATTTGTTGTGTCTCTAGTCTTGTTGTCTTCCCTTGCTAGCAAGTTGGCTAAACACTGCAAGCTAGCTATCCTTTTAGTTTCCCACATCTCCATGTGAAATAATCAGATTTAATCACGGCTACAGAAGGGGTGATATGCCGCGTTACAATTTTCATGTGGCACGGGAGTACGTCGAATGTCAGGGCGAACTACAAGGAGCCATCCCTTTTGTGACGAAAAACGACATTGCGACATTGCGACACTGCGCCATGCTTCGTCGGCTCCGTTTGTGAATTCTGTGTAGACCCCAGAAAGGGGAAACCTGATGGACGCGGGGCTGGCCCAAGGGTGGAGCATTCTGTTACTCTCCCTCTCCGAGCCGGTTACGGTCATGGGCCTGGACGGCCGGCCGTTGGTGTCGGGCTTCATCACCCGGTGCATTGTCCCTGTGCATGTCCGGGTGGCGGGGAGGCTATGGGAGGATATCCAGTTTTTCATTGTGGACTCTCCGGAGTGTCCCCTCATCCTCGGGCACCCCTGGCTGGTCGCCCACAAACCCCGGATAGACTGGTCCACGGGGCGGCTCATCCTGGAGGGAGGCTCTGCCCCCTCTCCTGTTCCGGTCTCCACCGACCATTCATCAGCCCAAACCACCGTCCCAGATCACTTACCAGTCCTCACCTCTTCCCCAGGTCCGGCACTCCGAACTGCCTACCGCTCTAGCGGCGGTTGCCACCGGGAGGACGGCGGCTACAGACTCTGTCACCGGCCCAGACCTGGCAGGCATTCCCCGGGAGTATTGGGATCTGGGGGAGGTGTTTAGTAAGAGGCGTGCCAAGGGCCTACCTACTCACACACCATACGACTGAGCTATCGATCTCCTGCCGGGCACCATGCCCACACGAGGGCGATTGTTTTCCTTGTCCCGGCCAGAGAAGCTGGCCATGAGGGAGTATATCGATGAGGCACTTGTCGAGGGTCACATCCATCCTGCTACCTCACCCGCGGGCGCGGGCTTCTTCTTCGTGGAAAAAAAGGATGGTGGGCAGCGGCCGTACATTGATTACCGGGCGCTCAGTGACATCACGGTTAAGAACCGGTACCCAATCCCCTTGATGACGACGGCATTCGAGTCGTTGCAGGTAGCCCGGGTCTTCACCAAGCTGGACTTACGCAATGCCTACAACCTGGTGAGGATTCAGGAGGGGGACGAGTGAAAGACGTCTTTTAACATACCCAGTGGGCATTACGAGTACCAAGTCATGCCGTTCGGTCTAGCCAACGCGCCTGCGGTGTTCCAGGCGTTGGTCGATGACGTGCTCCGGGACCTCCTCGACTACAGCGTCTTCGTGTATTTGGATGACATCCTAATATTCTCAAAGGACATGAGTGAACACCAGCAGCACGTTCGGCAGGTTCTCCAACGCCTTCTCCGTCACCAGCTCTACGTCAAGGCGGAGAAGTGCGTGTTCCACACAGAGACAGTCTCCTTCCTGGGGTTCATCGTCACCCAGGGGGAGCTACGGATGGACCCAGCCAAGGTCAGCGCGGTACTGGATCCCTTAAGCAACTACAGCGGGTTTTGGGGTTTGCTAATTTTTATAGCCGATCCCCTGACAGCCCACACCAGACCGAGGGTGCGCTCCTTCGCCTGGACCCCGGAAGCGGGGAACGCATTTGATGCGCTTAAGCGGCGCTTTACATCGGCCCCGGTCCTCGGGCATCCTGATCCGTCCCTGCCGTTCATTGTGGAGGTGGATGCTTCAGATGTTGTGGTGGGAGCAATCATGTCCCAGCGGTTCCTCACGGATGGTAAGACTCACCCCTGAGCGTTTTTCTCCCGTCGGCTGTCCCCTGTGGAGAGGAATTACGACTTGGGAAACCGTGAGTTGCTAGCGATCAAGCTCGCCCTGGGGGAGTGGAGGCATTGGCTAGAGGGGGCCGCCCATCCATTCGTTGTGTGGACGGACCATAAGAACTTTTCCTACATTCAGAGGGCCAAGAGGCTCAACTCGCACCAGGCCAGGTAGTTCTGTCCTTGAGCTGTTCTTGTCTATTAATGTTCTGTATTATGTAATGTTTCATGTTTTGTGTGGACCCCAGGAAGAGTAGCTGCTGCAAATACCAAATGGTCTCACAGCTCAAGCTTTCACCATGACCTGTTATGGCCTGAAAGCGTCTGCTTGCTCCTTTCTGTATTAACACACACACACACACACAGTGTTCACCATGACCTGTGTATCAGCACAATCAGATATATAAGGCCTTGCTGGATACGGCCGAGAGCATACTACAACAGCACATAGACACACGCACAGGTACACACAGGCGCACACACAGGCACACTACGCATGCATGCACGCACTCACAGAATTATTGTCTGTCTCTAAACCCACTGGCGTAAAGACAATAAACCCACTGGCATAAAGACACTGCATCATCAGACAGAAGGGCTATCCAATACTGCTTGTGAGGAAAATAATGGCTATGACAAAACTCTATAGAGTTTAATTGATAAAAAAACACTTACCCTGACGTATTCAATAATATTGACTTTACCATTTGTTGGCTAGTTTGGGGTTGATGTCTAATCAAGTGTAGTGATTATTAACCCAGCAACCTAAAATGACAGTATCTCACTGCCTCTATTGATCAGTTAAATGGATCTTAAAGGTGCGTATGGGTGAACCAGTGTGTGTGAGAAAGAGAGAGATAAAGAGAGAGAGCGAGAGAGAGAGAGAGAGAGAGAGAGAGAGAGAGAGAGAGAGAGAGAGAGAGAGAGAGAGAGAGAGAGAGAGAGAGAGAGAGAGAGAACGGGTCAAACAGACACAGATGTATGGCTCATACAAGGTTATTCTTCCACAGCTGCACAGACTCCCACAGAGCGTGAGAGTCCACTTTACAAGATATATGCAATATACCCATATACCAGCTCCAGGCTTTATAACTGACATAGAGAAGACATCTCTGGGAGTTAAATGTGAACTTTATTGCGTATGATCTCTCTTTATTGAGTTAAAGTCTAGACTGGTGAAAGGCGCTGGTCAGCAGAAGTAGGCCCAGAAGTGAGTGATTATATACCTTACATCTCCACAGGGTTTTTGAGCAGCTGCCCACGCATCTGATGATCTGTGTTTAAAGAACATCACAGAGCATTATTTAAGTAGAGAGAGAGAGAGAGAGAGAGAGAGAGAGAGTCTGACTGTATTGAGAGTAAGTGGCTATTGTGTGTGTGTCCAATCCATCCATGCAACAAAGGAGTGGTTTGATAGATAATTACATATGATGACAGATGTCAGTGGAACTACATAAAGTTTCTCAAGTAAATCTAAAACTCGAAGCTTGAAGTCAGTTTGATGGATTGGAGTGTACTGCATATGTGATATTACTCATAAATTTTAGGGTGAACGTGATTTGAAATGGTGAAGAGGAGCAAAGAGCACTTAACTAGTGGGACTAATGCAGGTACATGCAGGAGACTTCCAGAAATCTTAAGTGTCTAGTTCCCTTAAAGACAGAGGAAGGAGAAATGAATGGAGAGGTGAAGCCAAAGAGAGTCAGAGAGAGATAGAGCGAGATAGTGGAAGACCACAACCCACATCAGCTCAAACCCACCTCAGAGTAGCATTTGAACAAGAGGCCCTGAGGGTATGAGTCGAACGACGAGGAGCATCCATTAGTGGGAACATGTAAAGAGCACCCCAGTGCAGTGTGGGTGAGGGTAAGGAGGCACCTCACACAGGTTGCATCACAAATGGCACCCTCTTCCCTTCATAGCACACTAGTATTGGACTATTTACGAATTGGGTGCCATTTGGGACGCAACCACACTGTAACAATGTCACAGACTGACCTAACTCTCTTTATTCCAGTATACAGGAGTGGAGGGGAGTTCTGAGCTCTGTTCACTAATGTTCACTTGGACAAATGTTCATGTGCAGGCAGCACGTAATGGCTGAGTGCTGAGAGCAGGGAGGATATGGATGAGGGTTTAACAGCGCAGGCCTGGCCCGGACCCCATTAGAAAGCATTCAGTGTCAGTGCTAAAGCGCTAATTACAGTACAGTGAGCATATTACTGTACCAAGCCTATATTTGTGGGGCTAATGCTACGCTAGGCTATGCTAGGCTAGATACTATGAGCACACAGCTAGGATTGATGCTAATGGTAACAGTGCTAAGTGAAAATGTATCAGTGCTGACCTCGACAGACAGGACTGACTGCAGCTCATTCCCCAGCCCAGATAAGTGCCAGTGCCTAGGGCCATCTGTCAGGTTCCTCTCATCAGAGCAGTTAGCCATTTAGCGCACTAACCCCTCCGGCTCTAGGCGGAATTAGTCCAGATCTCATATATAAACTGGAGCTCTAATCATCAGACATCCTGAGACTGGGGCTTAGAGTGAAAGCAATATGGTTTTGCATCTTTTTTTCAGTGCTACTGACTGAGACCACACTCAACATTTTACACAAGCAGTGAAACAGATCAAACCATTTTTATTAGACAGATAATTATGAGAGATAGCAGAGCACCATCATAAAACCCTACTGCCCCCAGGCACCCTTCTCCGACACACACACACACACACACCACAGTGCTTACAGGACCACACCCATTGCCTAGCGTACACACACAAACAAAAACACAGACACACACACACACACACTTTACTAACCCACCACAACACCCTAGCGAGATCCCTGGAGTGATTGGAGGAGACAAATAGTAATCAAGATGAGACAGAGGAGTAATCAGTGAGACAGATGACGGATAGAGGAAGAAAGTGGGCATGAGAATAGGTGGGAAAGAAAAAAAAGAGATGGAGGTAAATGCAGAGAGAGAGAGAGAGAGAGAGAGAGAGAGAGAGAGAGAGAGAGAGAGAGAGAGAGAGAGAGATGGCACAAGAGAGAAGGGGAAGCAAGGAATGCAAAGAGACAGAGGTAGACTTAAACTTGTGAGAGAGAAAGAGAGAGTGGTGGAAGAAGATATATAAAGGACGACGGAGTGGGGAGGGGGTGCAGAAGTACTGGGTAAAGTGAAAAAGAGAGAGATTAAGAACGGAGGATAGGTGGCATGAGCGATGTAGAGAGAGAGAGAAGGAAGGAGAGAGAGAGGAAGGAGAGAGAGAGAGAGAGATGAAGAATGCAAAAACCTAAGAAAGAAATTGAGGAACCTATCCAACCAAAAACAAAGAGACCCAGAAAAACTGAGCCTACACCTCACTATGGTGAAACACTAAAACAGTACAGAAATACACTAAGTAAAAAGAAAGAACAGCACATCAGAAATCAGCTCAACATAACTGAAAAATCCATAGAATCTAACCACTTCTGGGAAAATTGGAACACACTAAACAAACAACATAAGAGCTATCTATCCAAAATGGAGTGTGGATAAACCCCTTCTCCAATCTTTTTGGCCCTATAACAAAGAACAAAGAACAAACAGCAAAAACATATACATGATCAATAAAAAATCTTAGAGTCAGTTATTAAAGATTCCTAGAACCCACACTGTGTTAAGCTATGGTTAAACCCAGCACTCAGAGAAACAAAACACGACTAAGGGAGTGGAAGAAACAAAAATTATTTTAATAAAAGTTCAATTTGTCTTAGTCCAAAAACAACTGAAGAAAAGGAACAGAGTGGGCTAGTCGGCTCCGGAGGAAGGAGAGGCTGAGGCAGGCAGGCAGGCTGGGAGGTATGTCTGAACTGAAGACAAAACAAACGACAGGTTAAGGAGAGTAAAGAGCCAGGCTGAAGACAAAGACAATTTACTCTACTGGTGAGCCAAGTTACCGCTCTAGTAAGAACAACGATCTGGCGCCGGTGGAGAGCCATGCCCAGGAATTAGTAGTGCAGGTTGATGAGAGAATAGGATGCAGCTGCGTAGGCAGGAATCACTGGAAACAACCCGCAGCTGCACAGGAGAGGCAGATCCTGAGCACGCCCCCCGATCCACTCCAGACACACCCACATAATGGGGACAAACACACATACAGATACAACAGAAAAGAGGGGACAACACAAGGAGGAAGGGAAACAGAAAAGGGAGAGACAAGCTGCCCACATAACAGTACCCCCCCCTCAATGGTCGCCACCTGGCGACCCACCAGGCCTGTCAGGGTTGTCGTGATGGAAGTCCGTGATCAGCTGAGGATCCAACACAAAACGCTTAGGGACCCAAGACCTCTCCTCTGGTCCATAACCTTCCCAATCGACTAGGTATTGGAGACCCCTACCCCGCCTCCGAGAGTCCAGGAGCCTACTGACGGTGTAGGCCGGATGGTCGTCAATGAGGCGAACAGGTGGAGGTGGATCTGCCGGCGGACACAAAAGGCTGGAGGACACAGGTTTCAGTTGGGAGACGTGGAAAGTAGGGTGAATCTTCATGGCTGAAGGCAACTTCAAACGAACCGCAGCGGGGTTAACGATGGACTCCACCACAAACGGACCCAGGTACCGAGGAGACAGCTTGCGTGATTTGGTACGAAGAGGTACGTTCTTAGATGACAGCCAAACTTCTTGACCAGGATGAAACACAGGTGCGGGAGTCCTGCTCCTATCCGCTGTCGTCTTGTTCCTGTCGGTGGTCCGAAGCAACGCTTCCCGAGCGTCGCTCCACACTCTCTGGCAGCGGCGGAGGTTCTCCTGAACCGAAGGAACAGCCAATTCCTTCTCCTGAGCAGGAAACAGAGGGGGTTGATAACCCATGTTTACTTCAAAGGGTGAAAGGCCGGTGGCAGAGGTGGTGAAAAAACAGGGCCCATCTGGCTTGGCGTGAGTTGAGTCTCTTAGTGGCTTGGATGTAAGCCAAGTTTTTGTGGTCTGTCCAGACCACAAACGGCAGTTCAGCTCCATCCAGCCAGTGCCGCCATTCTTCCAGTGCTAGCTTAACCGCCAGCAGTTCCCGGTTTCCAACGTCGTAATTCCGTTCTGTGGGTGACAATTTCTTGGAGAAAAAAGCACAGGGGTGAAGCTTTTGGTCAGTGGGGGAGCGCTGGGAGACGACTGCTCCCACACCTGAGTCAGACGCGTCCACCTCCACAATAAACTGCAGAGAGGTATTGGGGTGTATCAACACGGGGGAGGTGGAAAACAGTTCCTTCAAAACCCCTACCGCCTGCTCCGCCTCAGGGGACCACAGAAAAGGGACTTTTGGGGATGTGAGTCTAGTAAGGGGTGCCACCACTTTACTAAAACCCTTAATGAATCTACGGTAGAAGTTAGCAAAGCCCAAAAATCGTTGAAGTTGCTTACGGGTGGTGGGTGTGGGCCATTCCGTCACTGCCCGGATCTTCTCGGGGTCCGCCTTCACCTGCCCGCTCTCAATGATGAAACCAAGGAACGATGTAGACTGTTTGTGGAACTCACACTTTTCTGCTTTGACGTACAGCTTATTCTCCAAGAGCCGTTGAAGGACTTGACGGACGTGTGACTCATGCTCCTCGGGTGACTTGGAAAAAACAAGAATATTATCCAGGTATACAAAGACAAAACGGTTCAAAAAGTCCCTAAGAACATCGTTCACCATGGCTTGGAATACAGCAGGGGCGTTTGAGAGCCCAAAGGGCATGACCAAATACTAAAAATGCCCCAGTGGAGTGTTGAAAACGGTTTTCCACTCATCTCCCTTTCGGATTCTGACAAGGTGATAAGCGTTCCTGAGGTCGAGCTTGGAGAAAACTGTGGCGCCATGCAGAGGTTCAAAAGCTGAGTTGATGAGTGGAAGGGGATACTTGTTTTTAACAGTTATGTTGTTTAAACCCCTGAAATCGATACAGGGGCGTAACGACTTGTCTTTCTTTTCAACGAAAAAGAAACCTGCACCCAAAGGAGACGACGAGGGACGGATTATGCCCGAGGCCAGAGAATCACCAATATACTGCTCCATTGCCTCTCTTTCCGGTCGGGACAGATTGTATAAGCGACTAGAGGGCAAGGGAGCACCAGGAAGCAGTTCAATAGGGCAATCATAAGGCCTATGTGGTGGTAGAGACAGAGCCTTGTCCTTACTGAAAACCTCCGCTAAGTCATGGTATTCTTTGGGGACAGATGACAGATCGAGAGGAGCTGAGGGATGAGTTGGGTTACACTTAGTGGGGGGAACCGCTGACCTAAGGCACTCTGAATGGCAGTTAGTGCTCCAACTGAGAATGGTGTGACGTGTCCAATCGATTTGTGGGTTGTGAAGAGCCAACCAGGGGAAGCCAAGGATTAGGGAGGTAGCTGAGCCAGACATAACTCTTAACTGAATGCTTTCACAATGATTGCCAGAAATCACTAAGGAAACGGGGGTGGTTTGATGAGTTATCTCCGCGAGGAGGCGCCCATCAAGGGCTGTGACCCGAATGGGGGTAGGTAGTGGCTCTATGGGGATACGAGCTTGTGTAACGAACTGGTGGCTAATAAAGTTGTCTTCTGCACCTGAGTCTATGAGAGCTGAGAGTGGCAGGGAATGACTCTGGAAACGTAAGGTTACAGGTACTTGTAATCGGGGAATGATGGGTTCAGGATCTAACTCTGGGCTCGCAAGTAGACCCACCGTTACGAGCGAGCCTTGTCTTTTGGTCGCTTAGGGCATGTAGCCAGAATGTGTGTGGCGTCTCCACAGTACAGGCACTCACCCGCCTGGAGGCGCCGTTGCCGCTCTGCTGGAGGTAGTCGAGCTCGACCCACTTGCATTGGTTCCTCCTCTGTGCTCGGGATGGGATCAGGAACAAGAAGCTGCCGGCTCCGGGGAGGCGAGACTCGAGTGGTTGAAGGCTGGGGAACTCGTCCTCCTAGATGTGGCCGACCGCCTCTCTCCCGACGCCTCTCCCGCAACCGGTTGTCTAGCTTAATGGACAGGGAAACGAGAGAATGTAAATCATGTGGCTCGTCACGAGCAGCCAGTTCATCCTTAATGGCTTCATTCAAACCGTTTAGAAATGCTCCTTGAAGTGCCACATTGTTCCACTTGGAGTCCGCTGCCAAAGTCCAGAACTCAATAGAGTACTCAGCCACACTGTTAGAACCCTGCCTCAAATTAAAAAGTATCTTGGAGGAATTACCCACATGGTCAGGATGGTCAAAAACAGTCTTCAATTTAGCAGAAAAATCAGCAAAAGTCAATCCAGTCAAAGTTTGATTTGAGCATACAGCCTCAGCCCAAACCAGAGCTCTCCCTCTTAACAGCCCCAGAACATAATGTACCTTAGAGGAATCAGTAGAAAACGACAGTGGTCTCTGCCGAAAAATCAAGTCACACTGAAGCAAAAATCCCCGGCACTTGTCCAATTCTCCATTGAACGGTTCAGGCGACGTGACAGGGGGTTCCCGATGGAACGAAGCCTGCATAATGTCCGAGGAAACAACTTGGGGTGCATCAAACTGGGGGTCAGAGAGAGATGGAGAACTAATAACAGACAATTTAGAGACTTGTGTAGTTAACTGAGTCACCTGGTTCAGCAGTTGATGATTATCTTCCAAAAGAGTCCGAATCAATTGGTCATGCTGTCCTAGCAACGTTCCTTGAGCCTGGATAGCTTGTTGGAAGCTGTCTTCGTTTGCCCCGTGCTGTTTCTCTGTTGGGTCCATGGCCAGATCGTTCTGTTAAGCTATGGTTAAACCCAGCACTCAGAGAAACAAAACACGACTAAGGGAGTGGAAGAAACAAAAATTATTTTAATAAAAGTTCAATTTGTCTTAGTCCAAAAACAACTGAAGAAAAGGAACAGAGTGGGCTAGTCGGCTCCGGAGGAAGGAGAGGCTGAGGCAGGCAGGCAGGCAGGCAGGCTGGGAGGTATGTCTGAACTGAAGACAAAACAAACGACAGGTTAAGGAGAGTAAAGAGCCAGGCTGAAGACAAAGACAATTTACTCTACTGGTGAGCCAAGTTACTGCTCTAGTAAGAACAACGATCTGGCGCCGGTGGAGAGCCATGCCCAGGAATTAGTAGTGCAGGTTGATGAGAGAATAGGATGCAGCTGCGTAGGCAGGAATCACTGGAAACAACCCGCAGCTGCACAGGAGAGGCAGATCCTGAGCACGCCCCCCGATCCACTCCAGACACACCCACATAATGGGGACAAACACACATACAGATACAACAGAAAAGAGGGGACAAAACAAGGAGGAAGGGAAACAGAAAAGGGAGAGACAAGCTGCCCACATAACACACTGGGTGAAAAGGGTCTATATCAGGGGACACATTTTGGAGATTTTTGGTTCCAACCGCCGTGTCTTTGTGAGACGCAGTGTGGTGAACGGATGATCTCCGCATGTGCAGTTCCCACCGTAAAGCATGGAGGAGGAGGTGTTATGGTGTGAGGGTAATTTGCTGGTGATGCTGTCTGTGATTTATTTAGAATTCAAGGCACACTTAACCAGCATGGCTACCACAGCATTCTGCAGCAATACGCCATCCCATCTAGTTTGGGCTTAGTGGGACTATCATTTGTTTTTCAACAGGGCAATGACCCAACACACCTCCAGGCTGTGTAAGGGCTATTTTACCAAGAAGGAGAGTGATGGAGTGCTGCATCAGATGACCTGGCCTCCACAATCCCCCGACCTCAACCCAATTGAGATGGTTTGGGATGAGTCGGACGGCAGAGTGAAGGGAAAGCAGCCAACAAGTGCTCGGAATATGGGGAAAGCATTCCAGGTGAAGCTGGTTGAGAGAATTCCAAGAGTGTGCAAAGCTGTTATCAAGGTAAAGGGTGGCTATTTGAAGAATCTCAAATATAAAAAGTATTTAGATTTGTTTAACACTTTTTTGGTTACTACATGATTCCATATGTGTTATTTCATAGTTTTGATGTCTTCACTATTATTCTACAATGTAGAAAATAGTTAAAAAATAAATTTAAAAAACTTGAATGAGTAGGTGTATCCAAACTTTTGACTGGTACTGTATATGACATTGGGATTTCTACGAATATCACACATGGACATACTTATGTCAGGATATGGACTCATTCAATATCCTGTGATATGTGACATCCTGTTTTCTCTCTTCATGTTGACAAATACTGACTGTATACATCGCATATCTGTGTTTTCTCAGCACATTCAACATTTTAAGCTATATTGATTCCAGATATGCTTCTCTTGGCTGAAGTCCATATCCAAATCTTGATATGCTGAAAATAAGGACTATTTCTGATCAATTTTTGAGTTTTCAGCACTGCTCAATAATTTGACAAATATGAAATCCATATTTTTCTTTCATGCACAAATACTTTTTGGATATCATACATGCTATGGCCAGATATTGAATCATTAGATATCCTGAGATAGGCCTATGTGGACATGTTATTTTCTCTATATGATGACAAATACTGACAGTAGGCCTATACTGTATTTTCTCAGCACACACAATACCTATAGTCTTGACTGAGGTCCATATCATTATCTTGATATGCTTTTTGATATACATTTACATTTACATTTTAGTCATTTAGCAGACGCTCTTATCCAGAGCGACTTACAGTTAGCACATACATTATTTTTATCGAACCCACAACCCTGGCGTTGCAAACGCCATGCTCTACCAACTGAGGTACATCCCCTGCCGGCCATTCCCTCCCCTACCCTGGACGACGCTGGGCCAATTGTGCGCCGCCCCATGGGTCTCCATATGCTGAAAATGAGGACGATTTCTGATGCATTTCTGAGTTTTGAGGACATGCTCAATATTTCAACAAATATTAAATCTATATCATTCTTTCAGACAATAGCTATAATTGTTGTATTCCCTCTACATAAAGGTGAGCGCAAATCGCAAGCTAAAAGTACTGTAACTGGTAGCCTAGCAACAAGAATCACATATTTTCTGCTGTGGAGTTCCAACTGTCATTTTTAATTTGGGCACAACAAGTGAGTGTGTAAACGTGCTCAGAAAATACCTCAAATATGTTAATTATAAAGTGAGTAGCTAATTTGAGATGTTTTATTTATCTTAGTAACTAGAATCAGGAACATTAGCTAATTTGGCCAGCAGCCAGTAGGGTAGGCTAGATACAGTGCCTTGCAAAAGTCTTCATCCCCCTTGGCGTTTTTCCTATTTTGTTGCATTACAACCTGTAATTTAAATGGATTTTTATTTGGATTTCATGTAATGGACATACACAAAATAGTCAAAATTGGTGAAGTGAAATAAAAAAAATAACTTATTTCCAAAAATTATAAAAAATTAATAACGAAAAAGTGGTGCGTATATATGTATTCACCCCCTTTGCTATGAAGCCCCTAAATAAGATCTGGTGCAACCAATTACTACCTTCAGAAGTCACATAATTAGTTAAATAAAGTCCACCTGTGCGCAATCTGTGTCACATGATCTGTCACATGATCTCAGTATATATACACCTGTTCTGAAAGGCCCCAGAGTCTGCAACACCACTAAGCAAGGGGCACCACCAAGCAAGCGGCACCATGAAGACCAAGGAGTTCTCCAAACAGGTCAGGGACAAAGTTGTGAAGTACAGATCAGAGTTGAGTTATACAAAAATATCCGAAACTTTGAACATCCCACGGAGTACCATTAAATCCATGATTAGGAAATGGAAAGAATATGGCACCACAACAAACCTGCCAAGAGAGGGCCGCCCACCAAAACTCACAGACCAGGCAAGTAGGGCAATAATCAGAGAGGCAACAACGAGACCAAAGATAACCCTGAAGGAGCTGCAAAGCTCCACAGCGGAGATTGGAGTATCTGTCCATAGGACCACTTTAAGCCGTACACTCAGCAGAGCTGGGCTTTCCGGAAGAGTGTCCAGAAAAAAGCCATTGCTTAAAGAAAAAAATAAGCAAACACGTTTGGTGTTCGCCAACAGAGACTCCCCAAACATATGGAAGAAGGTACTCTGGTCAGATGAGACTAAAATTGAGCTTTTTGGCCATCAAGGAAAACGCTATGTCTGGCGCAAACCAACATCTCTCATCACCCCAAGAACACCATCCCCACAGTGAAGCATGGTGGTGGCAGCATCATGCTGTGGGGACTGGGAAACTGGTCAGAATTGAAGGAATGATGGACGGCGCTAAATACAGGGAAATTCTTGAGGGAAACCTGTTTCAGTCTTCCAGAGATTTGAGACTGGGACGGAGGTTCACCTTCCAGCAGGACCCTAAGCATACTGCTAAAGCAACACTTGAGTGGTTTAAGGGGAAATATTTAAAGTCTTGGAATGGCCTAGTCAAAGCCCAGACCTCAATCCAATTGAGAATCTGTGGTATGACTTAAAGATTGCTGTACACCAGCGGAACCCATCCAACTTGAATTAGCTGGAGCAGTTTTGTATTGTTAGGGTTAAGTTCAGGCATTAACTCCAGATTCTTAAGATTAGGCATTAACTCCAAAAGGTTAAGGTAAGGGTTAAGGTTTGGGTTAGGCTTAAAATAAAAATATCAAAAACAACCTTTCTATCGCTGGATCAGAACTTGCAAACTTTAGAATCAGAGGCAGATGCTTACGCCCATCCGCCATCCCCATCTACAACGCCCTAGCAATGCCGAACCTACTTGACGGTAACAGCGCTCACTGCTGCTCCTAGTGGCCGGTTTCCGCGTCATCTCCCGATGTCCTCAGACTAATACTGACTTGTATCACGGGTGACCTGGCTGTTCCATTAGCCAGCTTTTGGATGAATTAAAACAACCTTTGGACAATAAAAAAATTTAAAAAATCCCATTGTAAAATAATGCTTTTTATTCATTGATGGAAATACCAGTCGGAAATACATTTGACCATCATGCTTATTGGTTAATTTGCATAACTTAGCGGAATGAAATTGGCCTGTGTGTATTTTCATTAGTCGTCATGCATCTTATTTATTCAACACAACTATTACACGCGCACAGCATACAGAGCCTATTTTGAGCGGGATTTCCCCTGCATCTCCTCAGCTGGTTACTGCTGGAGAAAACCATGTGCTTTTATAAGCCCATTCAACTACTTTTTTTAATAATATGACATTTGTCATTTTTTGTCATTTTTTTACTTTTACTCCATATCCAAATTTATACGAACAACAACTTACAGATGTACACACACAATGACTGCATCTAATCTGCCCAGACCCGCATTATCACACCCCCATCCCTAGTGCCTGCATTATAGTTTATTTTTTATTTTTTAGGGGGTAGATCAGCTTTAATATTGCAGATAGATTGTAACTTCCATCAATCTAATTGTCTGCATCACTTCCAATCCCCCATATGTTTTTTTCTCTTGCAAATATATATATATATATATATATATATATATATATATATATATATATATATACAGTCGTGGTCAAAAGTTTTGACAATGACACAAGTATTGGTCTTCACAAAGTTTGCTGCTTCAGTGTTTTTAGATATTTTTGTCAGATGTTACTATGGTATACTGAAGTATAATTACAAGCATTCCATAAGTGTCAAAGGCTTTTATTGACAATTACATTAAGTTTATGCAAAGAGTCAATATTTTAGTGTTGACCCTTCTTTTTGACCTCTGCAATCCACCCTGGCATGCTGTCAATTAACTTCTGGGCCACATCCTGACTGATGGCAGCCCATTCTCACATAATCAATGCAAGTTTGTCCGAATTTGTGGGTTTTTGTTTGTCCACCCGCCTCTTGAGGATTGACCACAAGTTCTCAATGGGATTAAGGTCTGGGGAGTTTCCTGGCCATGGACCCAAAATGTCTATGTTTTGTTCCCCGATCCACTTAGTTATCACTTTTGCCTTATGGCAAGGTATTCCATCATGCTGGAAAAGGCATTATTCGTCACCAAACTGTTCTTGGATGGTTGGGAGAAGTTGCTCTCGGAGGATGTGTTGGTACCATTCTTTATTCATGGCTGTGTTCTTAGGCAAAATTGTGAGTGAGCCCACTCCCTTGGCTGAGAAGCAACCCCACACATGAATGGTCTCAGGATGCTTTACTGTTGGCATGACACAGGACTAATGGTAGCACTCACCTTGTCTTCTCCGGACAAGATGTTTTCCGGATGCCCAAACAATCGGAAAGGGGATTCATCGGAGAAAATGACTTTACCCCAGTCCTCAGCAGTCCAATCCCTGTACCTTTTGCAGAATATCAGCGTGTCCCTGATGTTTTTCCTGGAGAGAAGTGGCTTCCCCGCTGCCCTTCTTGACACCAGGCCATCCTCCAAAAGACTTTGCCTGACTGTGCGTGCAGATGCACTCACACCTGCCTGCTGCCATTCCTGAGCAAGCTCATCACTGATGGTACCCCGATCCCGCAGCTGAATCAACTTTTGGAAACGGTCCTGGCGCTTGCTGGACTTTCTTGGGCGCCCTGAAGCCTTCTTCACAACAATTTAACCTCTCTCCTTGATGTTCTTGATGATCTAATAAATGGTTGATTTAGGTGCAATCTTACTAGCAGCAATATCCTTGCCTGTGAAGCCCTTTTTGTGCAAAGCAATGATGACGGCACGTGTTTCCTTGCAGGTAACCATGGTTAACAGAGGAAGAACAATGATTTCAAGCACCACCCTCCTTTTAAAGCTTCCAGTCTGTTATTCTAACTCAATCAGCATGACAGAGTGATCTCCAGCCTTGTCCTCGTCAACAGTCTCACCTGTGTTAACGAGAGAATCACTGACATGATGTCAGCTGGTCCTTTTGTGGGAGGGCTGAAATGCAGTGGAAATGTTTTTTGGGGATTAAGTTCATTTTCATGGCAAAGAGGGACTTTGCAATTAATTCATCTGATCACTCTTCATAACATGCTGGAGTATATGCAAATTGGCATCATAAAAACTGAGGCAGCAGATTGTGGAGTGGTTGAAAAACGAGATTGAATGACTCCAACCTAAGTGTATGTAAACTTCTGACTACATCTGTTCATACATATATATATATATATATATATATATATATATATATATATATATATATATATATATATACAGTGGGGGAAAAAAGTATTTAGTCAGCCACCAATTGTGCAAGTTCTCCCACTTAAAAAGATGAGAGAGGCCTGTAATTTTCATCATACGTACACGTCAACTATGACAGACAAATTGAGGAAAAAAATTCCAGAAAATCACATTGTAGGATTTTTAATGAATTTATTTGCAAATTATGGTGGAAAATAAGTATTTGGTCACCTAAAAACAAGCAAGATGTCTGGCTCTCACAGACCTGTAACTTCTTCTTTAAGAGGCTCCTCTGTCCTCCACTCGTTACCTGTATTAATGGCACCTGTTTGAACTTGTTATCAGTATAAAATACACCTGTCCACAACCTCAAACAGTCACACTCCAAACTCCACTATGGCCAAGACCAAAGAGCTGTCAAAGGACACCAGAAACAAAATTGTAGACCTGCACCAGGCTGGGAAGACTGAATCTGCAATAGGTAAGCAGCTTGGTTTGAAGAAATCAACTGTGGGAGCAATTATTAGGAAATGGAAGACATACAAGACCACTGATAATCTCCCTCGATCTGGGGCTCCACGCAAGATCTCACCCCGTGGGGTCAAAATGATCACAAGAACGGTGAGCAAAAATCCCAGAACCACACGGGGGGACCTAGTGAATGACCTGCAGAGAGCTGGGACCAAAGTAACAAAGCCTACCATCAGTAACACACTACGCCGCCAGGGACTCAAATCCTGCAGTGCAAGACGTGTCCCCCTGCTTAAGCCAGTACATGTCCAGGCCCGTTTGAAGTTTGCTAGAGTGCATTTGGATGATCCAGAAGAGGATTGGGAGAATGTCATATGGTCAGATGAAACCAAAATATAACCTTTTGGTAAAAACTAAACTCGTTGTGTTTGGAGGACAAAGAATGCTGAGTTGCATCCAAAGAACACCATACCTACTGTGAAGCATGGGGGTGGAAACATCATGCTTTGGGGCTGTTTTTCTGCAAAGAGAACAGGACGACTGATCCGTGTAAAGGAAAGAATGAATGGGGCCATGTATCGTGAGATTTTGAGTGAAAACCTCCTTCCATCAGCAAGGGCATTGAAGATGAAACGTGGCTGGGTCTTTCAGCATGACAATGATCCCAAACACACCGCCCGGGCAACGAAGGAGTGGCTTCATAAGAAGCATTTCAAGGTCCTGGAGTGGCCTAGCCAGTCTCCAGATCTCAACCCCATAGAAAATCTTTGGAGGGAGTTGAAAGTCCGTGTTGCCCAGCGACAGCCCCAAAACATCACTGCTCTAGAGGAGATCTGCATGGAGGAATGGGCCAAAATACCAGCAACAGTGTGTGAAAACCTTGTGAAGACTTACAGAAAACGTTTGACCTGCGTCATTGCCAACAAAGGGTATATAACAAAGTATTGAGAAACTTTTGTTATTGACCAAATACTTATTTTCCACCATAATTTGCAAATAAATTCATAAAAAATCCTATAATGTGATTTTCTGGATTTTTTTTCCTCATTTTGTCTGTCATAGTTGACGTGTACCTATGATGAAAATTACAGGCCTCTCTCATCTTTTTAAGTGGGAGAACTTGCACAATTGGTGGCTGACTAAATACTTTTTTCCCCCACTGTATATATATACATACATACATACATACAGTGGGGGAAAAAAGTATTTAGTCAGCCACCAATTGTGCAAGTTCTCCCACTTAAAAAGATGAGAGAGGCCTGTAAAAAATTTTTTTACGGATTCCTTTGACCTCATGGCTTGGTTTTTGCTCTGACATGCACTGTCAACTGTGGGACCTTATATAGACAGGTGTGTGCCTTTCCAAATCATGTCCAGTCAAATTAATTTACCACAGGTGGACTCCAATAAAGTTGTAGAAAGATCTCAAGGAAACAGGATGCACCTGAGCTGAACTTCGAGTCTCATAGCAAAGCGTCTGAATACTTATGTACAGTGGGGAAAAAAAGTATTTAGTCAGCCACCAATTGTGCAAGTTCTCCCACTTAAAAAGATGAGAGAGGCCTGTAATTTTCATCATAGGTACACGTCAACTATGACAGACAAATTGAGAAAACAAATCCGGAAAATCACATTGTAGGATTTTTTATGAATTTATTTGCAAATTATGGTGGAAAAAAAGTATTTGGTCACCTACAAACAAGCAAGATTTCTGGCTCTCACAGACCTGTAACTTCTTCTTTAAGAGGCTCCTCTGTCCTCCACTCGTTACCTGTATTAATGGCACCTGTTTGAACTTGTTATCAGTATAAAAGACACCTGTCCACAACCTTAAACAGTCACACTCCAAACTCCACTATGGCCAAGACCAAAGAGCTGTCAAAGGACACCAGAAACAAAATTGTAGACCTGCACCAGGCTGGGAAGACTGAATCTGCAATAGATAAGCAGCTTGGTTTGAAGAAATCAACTGTGGGAGCAATTATTAGGAAATGGAAGACATACAAGACCACTGATAATCTCCCTCGATCTGGGGCTCCACGCAAGATCTCACCCCGTGGGGTCAAAATGATAACAAGAACGGTGAGCAAAAATCCCAGAACCACACGGGGGGACCTAGTGAATGACCTGCAGAGAGCTGGGACCAAAGTAACAAAGCCTACCATCAGTAACACTACGCCGCCAGGGACTCAAATCCTGCAGTGCCAGATGTGTCCCCCTGCTTAAGCCAGTACATGTCCAGGCCCGTCTGAAGTTTGCTAGAGTGCATTTGGATGATCCAGAAGAGGATTGGGAGAATGTCATATGGTCAGATGAAACCAAAATATAACTTTTTGGTAAAAACTCAACTCGTCGTGTTTGGAGGACAAAGAATGATGAGTTGCATCCAAAGAACACCATACCTACTGTGAAGCATGGGGGTGGAAACATCACGCTTTGGGGCTGTTTTTCTGCAAAGGGACCAGGACGACTGATCCGTGTAAAGGAAAGAATGAATGGGGCCATGTATCGTGAGATTTTGAGTGAAAACCTCCTTCCATCAGCAAGGGCATTGAAGATGAAATGTGGCTGGGTCTTTCAGCATGACAATGATCCCAAACACACCGCCCGGGCAACGAAGGAGTGGCTTCGTAAGAGGCATTTCAAGGTCCTGGAGTGGCCTAGCCAGTCTCCAGATCTCAACCGCATAGAAAATCTTTGGAGGGAGTTGAAAGTCCGTGTTGCCCAGCGACAGCCCCAAAACATCACTGCTCTAGAGGAGATCTGCATGGAGGAATGGACCAAAATACCAGCAACAGTGTGTGAAAACCTTGTGAAGACTTACAGAAAACGTTTGACCTGTGTCATTGCCAACAAAGGGTATATAACAAAGTATTGAGAAACTTTTGTTATTGACCAAATACTTATTTTCCACCATAATTTGCAAATAAATTCATTAAAAATCCTACAATGTGATTTTCTGGAGAAAAAAAATTCTCATTTTGTCTGTCATAGTTGACGTGTACCTATGATGAAAATTACAGGCCTCTCTCATCTTTTTAAGTGGGAGAACTTGCACAATTGGTGGCTGACTAAATACTTTTTTCCCCACTGTACATACATACATACATACATACATACATACATATATATATACATACATACACATACATATACATATCCTTTTTTTAAATATATTTCCCTTTATTACTTTCCAACCCCACCACCCCTTCCCTAATTGGAGTAAACTATTGAACAACAATGGTTAGGCCTCTACTTCCAGCTTATCCATACTATATACATTTTATGGACAGTCAATTTTACAATAATTATATTTTGATTGTTTTTACACCTGAACTTCCTCTACCCTCAACCTCTCTGATCATTTTCATGATGTCCATCCGGTTTGCTTCTATATGCCATATCTTTCTAACTGTGCTCTTTCACAAAAGCTCTCAACACAGTATGCTTTACATTATTACTTATCTTGTTGTTATTAGTTGTTGTTAGTTGTTATTAGTCCCATCCTTCAACTTCATGCAACACCACCCATCTATCGCTTAACACCATCCATATTGGATTTCTATTTACAATATATTTTTCAACTGTACTATTTCCATTGACTTCCCTATTGAAGCCACCACTATGCCATTTCTCTTCTCTTCTATTGGCTTTCATGTCAACTTTATTTTGTTGTCCAGAAGCCAAAGGCACAATCCAAGTCATATTACCAATCCATCCTATTTGTTGCATCTTTAGATTCGCCCTCTTTCTAAGTTTCTAAAATAGATGTTCATCTCTGTGACATATGGAACCACTATTGGTGTGCTGTTTAGAACTGTGTTTCGCCAGGTGCGCTGTTTAGAATGGTGTTTCCCCAGGTGCGCTGCTTAGAACGGTGTTTCCCCAGGTGTGCTGTTTAGAACGGTGTTTTCCTAGGTGCGCTGTTTAGAACGGTGTTTCCCCAGGTGTGCTGTTTAGAACGGTGTTTCCTAGGTGCGTTGTTTAGAACGGTGTTTCCCCAGGTGCGCTGTTTAGAACGGTGTTTCCCCAGGTGCGCTGTTTAGAATGGTGTTTCCCCAGGTGCGCTGTTTAGAACAGTGTTTCCCCAAGTGCGCTGTTTAGAATGGTGTTTTCCTGCAAATTGCGTTTTGGCAAATGTTTGAAAATGATGTTTTATTGGCTGCTTCATTACATGAGTTGCATGTTCTGTTAAGATGCATTACCATAATCGGAAAAAAAATGCTGTCACTCTGAGCACCGTGGGTGGATGTCCTAATGGGTTATGCACCCAATGCATATGGGTCCGGTAAATTTCTCAAATGGCCGGTAAATAAAAATCTTCCCTAACTGAAAATCTAGTGTGTGTGTTTGTGTGTGTGTGTGATGGAGTGAGTGAGTGAGTGATTGAGAGAGAGAGAGAGAGAGAGAGAGAGAGAGAGAGAGGGCAAGTGTGAAACAATAAGTGTGTGCATTTACTGGCTGCATCACCAACCCCGCTAGAGGCCTACAGGGCATGAGACATCTCACCAGAGTTGAGTCCAGCTCCTCATGGCACAGTGTCCCGAAACCTATAGGCAGGCACAGTGTCCTGAAACCAATGGGCAGGACTATGTGACTTAATAAATGTGGGCCTATAGGCTATTGATGGGCCTTTCTGTCTCGAACTGACTTACAGTGCATTCGGAAAGTATTCAGACCCCTTCACTTTTTCCACATGGATTAAAGTGTTTTTTCCCCTCATCAATACCCCACAATGACGAAGTAAAAAGGTTTTTATAAATTCTTACAAATTAAAAAATATATACACTACCGTTCAAAAGTTTGGGGTCACTTAGAAATGTCCTTGTTTTCTAAAGAAAAGCAAATTTTTTGTCCATTAAATTAACATCAAATTGATCTGAAATACAGTGTAGACATTGTTAATGTTGTAAATGGCTATTGTAGCTGGAAACTGCTGATTTTTAATGGAATATCTACATTGGCGTACAGAGGCCCATTATCAGCAACCATCAGTCCTGTGTTCCAATGGCACGTTGTGTTTGCTAATCCAAGTTTATCATTTTAAAAGGCTAATTGATCATTAGAAAACCCTTTTGCAATTTTGTTAGCACAGCTGAAAACTGTTGTGCTGATTAAAGAAGCAATAAAACTGTCCTTCTTGAGACTAGTTGAGTATCTGGCGCATCAGCAATTGTGGGTTCGATTACAGACTCAAAATGGCCAGAAACAAAGAACTTTCTTCTGAAACTCGTCAGTCTATTCTTGTGCTGAGAAATGGCTATTCCATGCGAGAAATTGCCAAGAAACTGAAGATCTCGTACAACGCTGTGTACTACTCCCTTCACAGAACAGCGCAAACTGGCTCTAACCAGAATAGAAAGAAGAGTGGGAGGCCCCGGTGCACAACTGAGCAAGAGGACAAATACATTAGAGTGTATAGTTTGAGAAACAGATGCCTCACAGGTCCTCAACTGGTAGCTTCATTAAACAGTACCCGCAAAAAACCAGTCTCAACATCAACAGTGAAGAGGTGACTCCGGGATGCTGACCTTCCAGGCAGAGTTGCAAATAAAAAGCCATATCTCAGACTGGCCACTAAAAAGAAAATATTAAGATGGGCAAAAGAACACAGACACTGGACAGAGGAAGATTGGAAAAAAGTGTTATGGACAGAAGAATCGAAGTTTGAGATGTTCGGATCACAAAGAAGAGCATTTGTGAGACGCAGACCAAATGAAAAGATGCTGGAGGAGTGCTTGATGTCATCTGTCAAGCATGGTTGAGGCAATGTGATGGTCTGGGGGTGCTTTGGTGGTGGTAAAGTGGGAGATTTGTACAGGGTAAAAGGGATCTTGAAGAAGGAAGGCTATCACTCCATTTTGCAACGCCATGCCATACCCTGTGGATGGCGCTTGATTGGAGCCAATTTCCTCCTACAACAGGACAATGACCCAAAGCACAGCTCCAAACTATGCAAGGACTATTTAGGGAAGAAGCAGTCAGCTGGTATTCTGTCTATAATGGAGTGGCCAGCAAGCCAATCCAACTTGTGGGAGGTGCTTCAGGAAGCATGGGGTGAAATCTCTTCAGATTACCACAACAAATTGACAACTAGAATGCCAAAGGTCTGCAAGGCTATAATTGCTGCAAATCTGCATGGAGGAATGGGCCAAAATACCAGCAACAGTGTGTGAAAACTTACAGAAAACGTTTGACCTGTGTCATTGCCAACAAAGGGTATATAACATAGTATTGAGAAACTTTTGTTATTGACCAAATACTTATTTTCCACCATAATTTGCAAATAAATTCATAACAAATCCTACAATGTGATTTTCTGGAGAAAAAAATTATAATTTTGTCTGTCATAGTTGACGTGTACCTATGATGAAAATTACAGGCCTCTCTCATCTTTTTAAGTGGGAGAACTTGCACAATTGGTGGCTGACTAAATACTTTTTTTCCCCACTGTAAATAAGGTATTTCTGATTTTTATGTTTTCGCTTTGTCATTATGGGGTATTGTGTGTAGATTTTTTCGTAACCTTTTCTTAACAATTAAGAAGTGGGGAATCCAAATAAATGGTCAAAAGCCACCCATGGACCCCCCAATACCGACACCAAGCCCACCCCAATGGCCAGTAGGGATTAACATGGGTAACCGGGATCCCGGGACTGTCTCGGGAACACTCTTCACATTTCCCCCTAAAAACTTCATACAAAGTCACTATAAATTCAAAGCACACGCATAACTGACACTGCCGGACTGCACACGCGACACGAATGCAGTTAATAAACCCTACAGGAAAACCATACAGTATAGCCTATAAAATAACGTGTGCCTCTTTGAACTGTCATTATGACTCTTCAGAGAGTCTCAAATTTGATAGGCCTATGCACAATTTAATACCTAGGCATCTCTGTCACGATCGTCTGAAGAAGCGGACCAATACGCAGCGCGTGGAGTGAACATAATGACTTTATTAAATAAAGCAACCACGAAAAACAACAAATGACGATAGTGAAGTCCTCTGTAACACTAACAGAAACATGGAACAAAACCCCACAACCCCAAGGTGAAAACACACAGTATAAATATGGCTCCCAATCAGAGATAACGAGCCGACAGCTGACACTCGTTACCTCCGATTGGGAGTCATATGACTAATCGAGAACAAATACCCAAACATAGAAATGAACAACTAGATCACCCAACATAGAAATACACCCAAACAATGAAAGTGAACAACCCTGGCTCAAATAATCAAAGTCCATGGAGCCAGAGTATCACAGTACCCCCCCCTAAAGGTGCGAACTCCGGGCGCACCAGCCTACAGTCTAGGGGAGGGTCTGGGTGGGCGTCTGTCCACGGTGGCGGCTCTGGCCCCGGTCGTGATCCCCACCCCACCACAGTCACAACCTGCTTCAGTAGCCTCCTCCCAATGACCACCCTCCAACTAACCCCACCTGGACTAAGGGGCAACACCGGACTAAGGGGCAGCACCGGACTAAGGGGCAGCACCGGGATAAGGGGCAGCACCGGGATAAGGGGCAGCACCGGGCTAAGGGGCAGCACCGGACTAAGGGGCAGCACCGGGCTAAGGGACAGTACCTGACTAAGGGGCAGCTCCGGACTGAATGGCGGATCCTGGCTGGACGGCTCTGGCGGATCCTGGCTGGACGGCTCTGGCGGATCCTGGCTGGACGGCTCTGGCGGATCCTGGCTGGACGGCTCATGGCTGGCTGACGGATCTGGCTGCTCATGGCTGGCTGACGGATCTGGCTGCTCATGGCTGGCTGACGGATCTGGCTGTTCATGGCTGGCTGACGGACCTGGCTGCTCATGGCTGGCGGAAGGCTCAGGCTGATCCTGTCTGGCGGACGGCTCTGGCTGATCCTGTCTGGCGGAAGGCTCTGGCTGATCCTGTCTGGCGGAAGGCTCTGGCTGATCCTGTCTGGCGGAAGGCTCTGGCTGATCCTGTCTGGCGGAAGGCTCTGGCTGATCCTGTCTGGCGGAAGGCTCTGGCTGATCCTGTCTGGCGGAGAGCTCTAGCGGCTCCGGTCTGGCAGATGGCTCTGAAGGCTCATGGCAGACGGGCGGCTTTGCAGGCTCAGTACAGACGGGCAGTTCAGACGGCGTTGGGCAGATGGACAGTTCAGACGGCGTTGGGCAGACGGACAGTTCAGGCGCCGTTGGGCAGACGGGCAGTTCAGACGGCGTTGGGCAGACGGACAGTTCAGGCGCCGTTGGGCAGACGGGCAGTTCAGACGGCGTTGGGCAGACGGACAGTTCAGGCCCCGTTGGGCAGACGGCAGACTCTGGCCGTCTGAGGCGCACCGTAGGCCTGGTGCGTGGTGCCGGAACTGGAGGTACCGGGCTGAGGACACGCATCTCAGGGCTAGTGCGGGGAGAAGCAACAGGGCATGCTTGGCCCTGGGGACGCACCATAGGCCTGATGCGTGGTGCCGGAACTGGAGGTACCGGGCTGAGGACACGCATCTCAGGGCTAGTGCGGGGAGAAGCAACAGGGCATGCTTGGCCCTGGGGACGCACATAAGGCCTAGTGCGGAGAGCAGGAACAGGCCGGGCTGGGCTGGCGACGCGCACCGTATCTCTGGTGCGAGAGGCCGGAACAGGCCGGGCCGGGCTGGCGAAGCGCACCGTATCCCTGGTGCGTGGAGTAGGAACAGGCCGGGCTGGGCTGGCGACGCGCACCGTATCCCTGGTGCGAGTGGCCGGAACAGGCCGGGCCGGGCTGGCGAAGCGCACCGTATCCCTGGTGCGAGTGGCCGGAACAGGCCGGGCTGGGCTGGCGACGCGCACCGTAGGCTTCGTATGAGGCTCAGGAACAGGCCGGGCTGGGCTGGCGACGCGCACCGTACACTTAGTGCGAGGGGCCGGAACAGGCCGTACCGTACTGGGGACACACACTACTGGCTGTACCTCGGGATTAGGAACGGGCCGGACCGGACTGGTTACACACCCCAGTACCTCTCGCCGTGCCTCTACACCTTCCTTCCCTGCTTTTCCCAGTAGCCCCCTTAACCTGGTAGCCTCCTGAATCCGTCCCTTCTCTGCCTCCGTCAGCCCCCTTAACCTGGTAGCCTTCTGAATCTGCCTTGTGGCAGCCTCCTGCTGCTCAGTCGCCCAAGCCATGTGCCCCCCCCAAAAAACTTTTTGGGGTTGCCTCTCGTCCTTCCAACGATGATGGCCCTGCTGACGCCGTTGCTCCTCTCTCGCCAGGGCCTTGATCTTCCCCCAAGGTCCCTTGCCCCCGAGCATGTCCTCCCAGGACCACGATTTGCCCACCTGGGCCATCGCCAGCCTCTCGATCTCCTTCCCAGGCGCTTCCTCCCATGTCCAGCTGTCTTGCTCCTGGACACGCTGCTTGGTCCTTCTATGGTGGGTTTTTCTGTCACGATCGTCTGAAGAAGCGGACCAATACGCAGCGCGTGGAGTGAACATAATGACTTTATTAAATAAAGCAACCACGAAAAACAACAAATGACGATAGTGAAGTCCTCTGTAACACTAACAGAAACATGGAACAAAACCCCACAACCCCAAGGTGAAAACACACAGTATAAATATGGCTCCCAATCAGAGATAACGAGCCGACAGCTGACACTCGTTACCTCCGATTGGGAGTCATATGACTAATCGAGAACAAATACCCAAACATAGAAATGAACAACTAGATCACCCAACATAGAAATACACCCAAACAATGAAAGTGAACAACCCTGGCTCAAATAATCAAAGTCCATGGAGCCAGAGTATCACAATCTCTGTCACATAAATTAAGTCTGTTAACAATTCAGAGAGGCATGAGGGAAAATTATATATTCTCTTGTCCTAGAGCCTAGGCAATTTCCCATCCAGTCCTAATCCCACTGAAAGTTTGTAAATCCAAAATCTTGACTACTGTCTCGCATTAAAATTCCTAACTTTATTCTGTAATCAATAGGTTGCATTATCAATGCACGTATCTCGCCTATGCATGTCAAAATACTGCTATAACATTTCCCCCACTTCTCTGCGCTGTCTCGTTCTTGTGTGATCAACAAACGGTATGAGAGTAGATATGGGTATGTTTAAAACAGAGTTGACCCCCGTTAAGATACCTTGATATTTAAACTATTTCCACTCTTCATCTCCCCATTATTCATGAGCTGATCTGCTATCTGTATACTCATCAACTGGATTTTGCCAAATATAGGAGATATTCTGTCATTCTTTAAGGAAATTATCTAGCAAGCTTAGCAACTTTGGTCATTTGACTTTTGTTTGACTGGCGTTACAAATTGTGTATGATTCGACAACGCTAAACTCGGTGTGCATTCTTTGCGCTCTGTGTCGAGATAGCCTACTGCTGAAATGCACTGAATTAATTGAGGAACATAATAGCGCTCTGAATTTATGAACGGCCTATTTCGCAATTCACAACAATGTTATTGGCGATCAAACATAGTTACTCTATCATTACTAAATATCGGTTTCATTTGCTCTGAAATCTTTACAACGTGGCGCAGACAAGCCAATAAGGTGGTGCAGCACCCCCCTTATTTGGGGAGAACCCTGGCTTAGTGACCATACCTTGGTTTTAAATGCTTTAAATTAGCTCTTCCGATTTTTTCTGTATTTCCCGCAATTCTAGGGATAAATATGAATTATTCCCGGTATTGAAACTTTGTAGATTTTGGGGAAAATATTAATCCCTAATGGCCAGTATACTGTACAGTATCAGTTCTCTATGTTTGACAAGTAGTATGAAGCTGCGGCTTGGAGTGTTGTTTATTCATACTTTGACACAACCCCTTTTAATCTGCTGCTGTTTTCTCGAAGGAGAAAAGCATGCACACATTTAAAAAATATTAGGTACTTATCCTTTTATCTATAAAATGTCTTGCACATCTAGCTAAATGTGTTACTTTACACATTTATTTTGGGATTCCACTCCTGTAAACATCATTTGCCTGATGACGCATGAGTGGAGCAGGAGATTCTCATTTAATACAAGCGCATTTGTTTCCACGTTTTCTCTCTTAATTTACGCTTCTCGATTACCTTTGTGCTGTTTCCAGCATTTTGGGGGCCCTAAGAGAGATTTGGTTGGGGTCCCCCCACCTCACTGGCAAAGCATTGTAGTGCCCCCCCTCTTGGTGGCGGAGAGAAACATTTGCAGCTTTAAAGTTAATGTCCTGCAATTCTCCAAATGTTCCATGGGACAGAGAGAAACAATTGCAGTTTTATAGCAAATTTCATGCAATTCTAATAATCTTGCCATTGGATGGAGAGAAAATTTATGACATGTTCATATGATATCTGAGTGAGAGTGACTAACAAAATCAATAGGAGGTAAAGAGGAAAACTACTGATGCAGTACCACATTTCTAAATTGCAAAAAAAAAATTGGGGGGGGGGCAAGCAAAACCAATTGAGATTCCCCCCTTCTCCCACCACGTTTAAATGTAGCTTGCTACAAGCTTCACGTGAATAGATCCATGTGCTTGCATGCACTTTTGTGGGGTCAGATTTATTTTAGCAGTGGACACCTTTTGGTAACATGATAGGGAGGAGGTGAGGGCCCTGGCGGAGTGGTGCCAGGAAAATAACCTCTCCCTCAACGTCAACAAAATGAAGGAGCTGAACGTGGACTTCAGGAGACAGCAGACCATCCACATCGACGGGGCCACAGTGAAGAAGGTGAAAAGCTTCAAGTTCCTCGGCGTACCCATCACTGACAATCTGAAATGCTCCACCCACACAGATAGTGTGTTGAAGAAGGCGCAACAGCGCCTCTTCAACCTCAGGAGGCTGAAGAAATGTGTCTTGGCCCCTAAGACCCTCACAAACTTTTACAGATGCACCGGGGAGAGCATCATTTTGGGCTGTATCACCGCCTGGTACAGGGAGAGCATCCTGTCGGACTGCATCACCGCCTGGTATGGCAACTGCACCGCCCACAACCACAGGGCTCTCCAGGGCTCTCCAGAGGGTGGTGCAGTCTGCCCATCGCATCACCGGGACACGCCCTCCAGGACACCTACAGCACCAGTGTCACAGGAAGGCCAAAAAGATCATCAAGGACATCAACGACCCGTGCCACGGCCTGTTCACGCCGCTTTACTCCAGACTCTGACATTGCTCGTCCTAATACTTATGTTTCTTAATTCCATTCTTTTAGTTTTAGATTTGTGTTTATTGTTGTGAATTGTTAGATATTACTGTACTGTTGGAGCTAGGAACACAAGCATTTCACTACACCCGCAATAAAATCTGCTACATACAGTGAGGGAAAAAAATATTTGATCCCCTGCTGATTTTGTACGTTTGCCCACTGACAAAGACATGATCAGTCTATAATTTTAATGGTAGGTTTATTTGAACAATGAGAGACAGAATAACAACAAAAAAATCCAGAAATACGCATGTCAAAAATGTTATCAATTGATTTGCATTTTAATGAGGGAAATAAGTATTTGACCCCTCTGCAAAACATGACTTAGTACTTGGTGGCAAAACCCTTGTTGGCAATCACAGAGGTCAGACGTTTCTTGTAGTTGGCCACCAGGTTTGCACACATCTCAGGAGGGATTTTGTTCCGCTCCTCTTTGCAGATCTTCTCCAAGTCATTAAGGTTTCGAGGCTGACTTTTGGCAACTCAAACCTTCAGCTCCCTCCACAGATTTTCTATGGGATTAAGGTCTGGATACTGACTAGGCCACTCCAGGACCTTAAAGTGCTTCTTCTTGAGCCACTCCTTTGTTGCCTTGGCCGTGTGTTTTGGGTCATTGTCATGCTGGAATACCCATCCACGACCCATTTTCAATGCCCTGGCTGAGGGAAGGAGGTCCTCACCCAAGATTTGACGGTACATGGCCCCGTCCATCATCCCTTTGATGCGGTGAAGTTGTCCTGTCCCCTTAGCAGAAAAACACCTCCAGAGCATAATGTTTCCACCTCCATGTTTGACGGTGGGGATGGTGTTCTTGGCGTCATAGGCAGCATTCCTCCTCCTCCAAACACAGCGAGTTGAGTTGATGCCAAAGAGCTCGATTTTAGTCTCATCTGACCACAACACTTTCACCCAGTTCTCCTCTGAATCATTCAGATGTTCACTGGCAAACTTCAGACGGCCCAGCTGCCTTGAGATCATTGACAAGATCCTCCCGTGTAGTTCTGGGCTGATTCCTCACCGTTCTCATGATCATTGCAACTCCACGAGGTGAGATCTTGCATGGAGCCCCAGGCCGAGGGAGATTGACTTTTGTGTTTCTTCCATTTGCGAATAATCGCACCAACTGTTGTCACCTTCTCACCAAGCTGCTTGGCGATGGTCTTGTAGCCCATTCCAGCTTTGTGTAGGTCTACAATCTTGTCCCTGACATCCTTGGAGAGCTCTTTGGTCTTGGCCATGGTGGAGAGTTTGGAATCTGATTGATTGATTGCTTCTGTGGACAGGTGTCTTTTATACAGGTAACAAACTGAGATTAGGAGCACTCTCTTTAAGAGTGTGCTCCTAATCTCAGCTCGTTACCTGTATAAAAGACACCTGGGAGCCAGAAATCTTTCTGATTGAGAGGAGGTCAAATACTTATTTCCCTCATTAAAATGCAAATCAATTTATAACATTTTTTACATGCATCTTTCTGGATTTTTTTGTTGTTATTCTGTCTCTCACTGTTCAAATAAACCTACCATTAAAATTATAGACTGATCATTTCTTTGTCAGTGGGCAAACGTACAAAATCAGCAGGGGATCAAATACTTTTTTCCCTCACTGTATATCCACAGTAAAACGAGTTCTATATCGTCATAACCTGAAAGGCCGCTCAGCAAGGAAGAAGCCACTGCTCCAAAACTGCCATAAAAAAGCCAGACTACGGTTTGCAACTGCACATGGGGACAAAGATCGTACTTTTTGGAGAAATGTCCTCTGGTCTGATGAAATAAAAATAGAACTGTTTGGCCATAATGACTATCGTTATGTTTGGAGGAAAAAGGGGAAGGCTTGCAAGCTGAAGAGCACCATCCCAACCATGAAGCACAGGGGTGAAAGCATCATGCTATGGGGGTGCTTTGCTGCAGGAGGGACTAGTGCACTAAACAAAATAGATGGCATCATGTGGAAGGAAAATGATGTGGATATATTGAAGCAACATCGCAAGACATCAGTCAGGAAGTTAAAGCTTGGTCGCAAATGGGTCTTCCAAATAGACAATGACCCCAAGCATACTTCCAAAGTTGTGGCAAAATTGCTTAAGGACAACAAAGTCAATGTATTGGAGTGGCCATCACAAAGCCCTGACCTCAATCCTAGTTGTGGGCAGAGCTGAAAAAGCGTGTGCGAGCAAGGAGGCCTACAAACCTGACTCAGTTACACCAGCTCTGTCAGGAGGAATGGGCCAAAATTCACCCAGCTTATTGTGGGAAGCTTGTGGAAGGCTACCCGAAATGTTTGACCCAAGTTAAACAATTTAAAGGCAATGCTACCAAATACTAATTGAGTGTATGTAAACTTCTGACCCACCGGGAATGTGATGAAATAAATAAAAGCTTAAATAAATCATTCTCTCTACTATTATTCTGACATTTCACATTCTTAAAATAAAGTGGTGATCCTAACTGACCTAAAACAGGGAATTTTTACTAGGATTATATGTCAGGAATTGTGAAAAACTGATTTTAAATGTATTCGGGAGACCCACGGGGCGGCACACAATTGGCCCAGCGTCGTCCAGGGTAGGGGAGGGAATGGCCAGCAGGGATGTAGCTCAGTTGGTAGAGCATGGCGTTTGCAAAGCCAGAGTTGTGGGTTCGTTTCCCACGGGGGGCCAGTATGAAAAAATTAAAAAAATTATGTATGCACTCACTAACTGTAAGTCGCTCTGGATAAGAGCGTCTGCTAAATGACTAAAATGTAATGTAAAATGTGTATGTAAACTTCCGACTTCAACTGTATATGGACAAGCAATGACAGAGCGGCATAGACTAAGATACAGTAGAATATTATAGAATACAGTATATACATATGAGATGTGTAATGCAAGATATGTAAACATTATTAAATTGACTAGTGTTCCATTTCTTAAAGTGGCCAGTATGGATAATGGGGCGGACTGTCATTTGGTTGTACAGGAGGGCGTGGTCTGTCATTCTCGACCCGGAGTGAAGGAGAGAGAGGAAAACGTGGGAGAGAAATTCAATTTTTGTGTGATTCCTGCCATATTTGATGTTGTCCGCTAGGTAGAGACAAGGAGGCCCGTGTTGTTGGTCGCTCCGACTGGTAGTCAGTAATTCAGCCTCAGTACCAGTCAAGAGTGCACTCCGATCAGCAGCATAGCACAGAACAGAGCAGGGACGGAGAAGAGAGAGAAGAGGCTACCTTCTACATGCCGCTGTCGCCCATTTCCTAGTGGGCATTCTCCAATTGGACCGCGAAGAGAGAGGGACTTTTCACAACGTATTCGAAGCAGGAATTGTAATAATGTTTCTTACCGCGGGCGCTCTGTTGATGCTACTGGCAGCTGTGCAGGTAAGAAGCCGCTGCGTTGGTTGACGGAGTGGTGTGTGTGGTGGTGGGACGTGGTCTGACGGGTTGGCTCTCTTTGACTCCGTCTGCGGGGACAGACTGCATTTATTTCTCTCTACTTTGCCTCCATATTAGGTCGTTGGCTTGTATTGATTTTAGACTATGCATTAAAATCTCGCTCAAATGTTGCCTATTTGAGCATTGCGTTATGCTAAAATACATATGTTCTTGTAATAAGAATATCGGTCTAACACGCGAGCTTGCGGTAATAGGGTAGCCTATTGGTTCTAGTAGTCTACACTTGAAGTTTGAACTGCTCTTCGATGATGGTAGTTATTTACCGAATTTCCTAATCGAGCTAGTTCGACGCCTAGTTCATTTACATTTGGTTGAGTTGTCAACTAACGTGAATTCAACGTGAAATCAACAAAAAATGTCACCATGTCATTGGATTTAGGTTAAAAGTTGAGTGAAAAAAAGATGCAATTCCTTTACGTTGAGGACTTTTTTCAAATCCAATCAGTTTGCCACGTTGATTCAACATCTCATTTAATTTTTGTTGTTGAAATGACATAAAGAACGTTGATTCAACCAGTTTTTGCCCACAGGGACAGATTTGTCTACTATGTATTCTCCCATAATTCAGAATCTATAGGCTACGCGGTGTTGTGGGACGGGTGTAAAAAGAAACAGACTTCTAGCCTATATGGAATGCTGTTACGGTTATAATTGTGTAGACGAGTCACCAGGCTGAAGTTGCACCCATGCACTGAATCGGATGTGTAGGCTACGGCTCAACAACAAGAGTAACAATTTACGGACATTAAAGTAGCCGCCGGACAATCGCCAGTTGCCGCAACACAAATCAGAATGGTATTTAGAGATGCTAATGCAGCAACACACATGCACCGTACACGCACGCACACAAATACGCGCAAACACACACTTACAGGGATAGCCTATTGTTTTTTAGTCCGTTGGCTACACCATAACCTAATTTGATAACCAATATTAAATTAACAGAGATGACCCGAGTCTCAGGTTAGGGTCAGTCCCATGCCAACAGCAAAGCCGTGGTCTAGTTGGGCTGAGGCGGTCAGGCAGTCTGTCAATCACCCGAGCAGGGTGGATGTTGTTGAATGTTGAATTAGTGTTCACATCGCTAACACGTTATGAAATGAGGACGCTGGACAGATTTATCATGCCTATCGAGTTGTTAAATGAGGAGGACACTGACTGAACAGATTTATCATGCCTATCGAGTAGGCTACAGTTTATTATATTTCAGCTCGCGGTTATGTTAGTGCCAGTAAACACTGGGATGTAACAATATTTATTCACCCGGTTTGTGTCGAAAGCTACCCCCATCCCCTCAAAGCATGTTCAATAGGCTACCCAACCCGTTTGGTTTTGCATATTCATTGTGTTAATGTATTCATTTAGCACAGTATAGGTATTTGAAACATGTCTACAGACGTTTTATGTAGTAAAGTAAGATAAGCAACAGAGAAGCAAATAAATAGAGTGATTGCAGAGAGTTTGCAGATTAGAATTGATTAGAATTGAATGAGATGAATGAGTAAATTCACATCAAATGAAATTCCAAATGAAATTGTATTTGTCACATGCCCCGAATACAACAGGTGTTAGACCTTACTGTGAAATGCTTACTTACAAGCCCTTAACCAACAATGCAGTTCAAGAAATAGAGTTAAGAAAATATTTACTAAATAAAATAAAGTAAAAAATAAAATAAAAAGTAACACAATAAAAAACAATAGCGAGGCTATATACAGGGTGTACTGGTATCGAGTCAATGCGCAGGGGTACAGGTTAGTCGGGGTAATGGAAGGGTTACCGGTTTTTGACACAATCACACACACCGATCTATAATGTTGCTGGTTTGGTCTCAGCTCCGTCTCAACATGTAGTGTTCTGCTCTCACACTGATGTTTGAATACTTCTGAGATACCCTATTCCTTCATATCTCCATTGAACTAATGACTGATCTGAAAACCATCTTATAGGTGAAAGCAAGCAAGGGGTTCACCTATATATAGCCATGTCAGATCTGTGATCACCACGAGGGTGAAGGTGGAGGGTGTGTTTACCTTCTTAAGTGCTGTAGTAGCAGGGTCTGGATCCCAAATGGCACCCTGGTCAAAAGTAGAGCACTATACGGAATAGGGTGCCATTTGGGATGCCGACAGGCTAATCATGCCACCCGCTAACCCTTACCCTCATTACTCTAATCACCTGCCTGAGTGACAGATGCCATTGTGCCGCTCTGTGAGGGGGGCAGGGAGTGGGGCATAGAGAAGTGGCCTTCTGTCTCTGCGACTGAGCAGAGCCCCTCCTAATGTGCCATCATTGTTGATCTTATTTGATGCAGTTATAGTCCTATATATTGTTATGTTACATTTAGAATATGTCTCTTTTATGCAGCCTATATTATATTGCATTTGAAGCTGGTTAATATGTCTCTTCTCTTGCCTATCATAATATTTATTAGTGGTTATTACATTGTTATCTCTATTAATATAAGCTCCTCAGCAGACAATTTTTACAAAGCAGTTTATAGTGCATACATTTTAAAGTACATGTAACCCCTCTAGGATTATATTGATTATTGTAGTTCACAGCCTTCTGTTCTAATTCTCTGTTTTCCAGGTTGCTGTGCATGGCGGAGGGGCTGTGGGGTCGTTGCCACGGAGGCAGGGGTCGTTGCCGTGCACACAAGGCTTCTCCCAGGAGGAGTACAGTATTGCCGTGGACAAGGAGCTGAGAGAGGGACAAGCACTCCTCACTGGTATGTCTCACACACAAACACCTGTCTGTGTGAACACATAAACACACACAGATGCACACACGTCAAACGCACACACACACTCACAGTCAGTGGGTAGAGTATGCACAATGCAACAGTATGGAGGAGTTTTTCATTATGAGCACTGAGGTAGGGGGAGGGTTAGGTGAGTATCAGGGAGATGACGTGAGGGTCGGGGCCAGTGTGGGGGAGGGGGCTGAAACCGTCTGCCTCGTCACACACATAGTTGGTGTTTCCCCACACACACTCATTGACACACACAAACACACAAAGTGGGTGTTTCCCCACACACACTCTCCACATGCTGATGAAACAGTGTGTGATCAATGAGATTGATCTGGCTAGCCTATATCCATCCTCTGATCAATTACCTATGTCTGTGTACAGACAGGGTGATCCACTCCGGGTGTGTGTGTGTGAGTGAGTCTTACTAAGCTGTGCGGCATACCGAGGCAGACCTAGCTGTGAGTCTGTGTGTTCAGGATGGTTAATTAACAGTTTATTGTGCTGGATGTCCTGTTCTAGTCTGTAGTCTGTTGACTATTTGTTTTATTTACTTTTCATTGGCTCCTGTGAAGCTGTCAAACTCTTGCAAGCTAGTGTTCTGACAGGGAGAGAGAGCGAGAGAGCGAGAGAGAGAGATCCCCCTTTCCTGTCTCTCCCATTAGAATTTCACACCAGGGCACGACATACCACGTCTGACTGGATTTAGATTTAGTACGATATCACCTGTGCTTAATGATCTTTTGATTGTCCTGCTGATTCACTTCCTCTGTTCTTTGTATCAGGACATTAGCCATTAGGTGTTGTACACATAGGGTTGAAAAGGGAGTGTACAGTCGTGGTGAAAGGTTTTGAGAATGACACAAGTATTGGTCTTCACAAACTTTGCTGCTTCAGTGTTTTTAGATATTTTTGTCAGATGTTACTATGGTATACTGAAGTATAATTACAAGCATTCCATACGTGTCAAAGGCTTTTATTGACAATCACATTAAGTTTATGCAAAGAGTCAATATTTGCAGTGTTGACCCTTATTTTTCAAGACCTCTGCAATCCGCCCTGGCATGCTGTCAATTAACTTCTGGGCCACATCCTGACTGATGGCAGCCCATTCTTGCGTAATCAATGCTTGGAGTTTGTCAGAATTTGTGGGTTTTTGTTTGTCCACCCGCCTCTTGAGGATTGACCACAAGTTCTCAATGGGATTAAGGTCTCGGGAGTTTCCTGGCCATGGACCCAAAATGTCGATGTTTTGTTCCCTGAGCCACTTAGTTATCACTTTTGCCTTATGGCAAGGTGCTCCATCATGCTGGAAAAGGCATTGTTCGTCACCAAACTGTTCTTGGATGGTTGGGAGAAGTTGCTCTCAGAGGATGTGTTGGTACCATTCTTTATTCATGGCTGTGTTCTTAGGCAAAATTGGGAGTGAGCCAACTCCCTTAGCTGAGAAGCAACCCCACACATGAATGGTCTCAGGATGCTTTACTGTTGGCATTACAATTTTACATTTTAGTCATTTAGCAGACACTCTTATCCAGAGCGACTTACAGTTAGTGAGTGCATACATTTTCATACTGACACAGGACTGATGGTAGTGCTCACCTTGTCTTCTCCGGACAAGCTTTTTTCTGGATGCCCCAAACAATCGGAAAGGGGATTCATCAGAGAAAATGACTTTACCCCAGTCCTCAGCAGTCCAATCCCTGTACCTTTTGCAGAATATCAGTCTGTCCCTGATGTTTTTTCTGGAGAGAAGTGGCTTCCTCACTGCCCTTCTTGACACCAGACCATCCTCCAAAAGTCTTCGCCTCACTGTGCGTGCAGATGCACTCACACCTGCCTGCTGCCATTCCTGAGCAAGCTTTTCACTGGTGGTGCCCCGATCCCGCAGCTGAATCAACTTTAAGAGACGGTCCTGGTGCTTGCTGGACTTTCTTGGGTGCCCTGAAGCCTTCTTCACAACAATTGAACATCTCTCCTTGAAGTTCTTGATGATCCGATAAATGGTTGATTTTAGGTACAATCTTACTAGCAGCAATATCCTTGCCTGTGAAGCCCTTTTTGTGCAAAGCAATGATGACGGCATGTGTTTCCTTGCAGGTAACCATGGCTAACAGAGGAAGAACAATGATTTCAAGCACCACCCTCCTTTTAAAGCTTCCAGTCTGTTATTCTAACTCAATCAGCATGACAGAGTGATCTCCAGCCTTGTCCTCGTCAACAGTCTCACCTGTGTTAACGAGAGAATCACTGACATGATGTCAGCTGGTCCTTTTGTGGGAGGGCTGAAATGCAGTGGAAATGTTTTTTGGGGATTAAGTTCATTTTCATGGCAAAGAGGGACTTTGCAATTAATTCATCTGATCACTCTTCATAACATTCTGGAGTATATGCAAATTGCCATCATAAAAACTGAGGCAGCAGACTTTGTGATAATTAATATATGTGTCATTCTCAAAACTTTTGACCACGACTGTATATTACTTAAAACTTACCAGTAAGCTACCAGAATTTGGGATCCTTCAAGGATTTTATGTAATCTATCACAAGACATCTAGTGGCCCTTTTGGGTACTTCAAATTATCGCAGGTGTCTGTAATTATCTCTGAATCTCAGCGTGGCCTTATCACATGTAAAATATATGAAATAATTAAATACAATTGTCAATATGTATTTGTTGACAATGTTATGGCCTCAAACTGGCAGTTGTGAAGAAAAGTCAATAGTTGGAGGAGTTGAGTTAAATCATGCCATTGATGATTAGATGCTTTTGTCATTAATTAGGCTATTTTCTCTTTAACCATGGTCTGTCTTCTAGAAACTCATTGAAAATATGGACACAGATATAAAAAGGAATACTATATATGAATACATTTTTAACAAGTTCTTCAAGAATAAATTACCAAAGTTACGATAGATTGCCATAGCTTTTCTGTTAATTGCCAACATTACTAAAGTTTTGTTAACTTTGGTAAATGACCGGTAGCTTTGCAACCGTATGTACACACACACACACACACACACACACACACACACACACACACACACACAGTGACAGAGACAGACAGACAGATAGAGGGTCACAGACAGACTGCCCTGGGGTACAGACAGCTGGAGGCTTAGTTAATTATTTAATTGGAGCAGGAGGAAGATAGTCAATTATTAATGAAGGGATGGAGAGGAGACATAATTTAAATCATAAGGAGGGGGGATGGAGGGAGGCATGGACGGATAAAAGGGTTTAGGGGTGTAGAGAGGGGCTAGGATGAGGGGTAGAGTGATGAAAGGGTTTAGGAGTGTAGAGAGGGGCTAGGGTCAGGGGTGGAGTAATGAAAGGGTTTAGGTGTGACACTCTGGCTCTATGGACGCTTATAATTGAGCCAGGGTTGTTCATTTTCATGTGTTTGGGTGTATTTCATTTGGTGGTGTTGGGGATGGGTGAGTTTCATTTTTGTTTGTGTCAGGTGGTGATTGGTCGATGACTCCCAATCGGAGGTAACGAGTGTCAGCTGTCGGCTCGTTATCTCTGATTGGGAGCCATATATATTCTGTGTGTTTTCTCCTTTGTGTTGTGGGTTATTGTTTCTTTGTTGCTGTTAGTCGTATTTCAGTTTAGAACGTCACGTATCGTCATTTGTTGTTTTCTTCGTGGTTGCTTTAAGTTAATAAAGTCATCATGTTCACTCGCAACGCTGCGCATTGGTCTCCTCCTTCAGACGATCGTGACAGAATAACCCACCACAAAAGGACCAAGCAGCGTAACAAGCGGCAACAGGACCTACCTACACAGGAGTTATGGACGCCTCCTAAGGATTTTTGGACATGGGAGGAGATTCGGGCTGGAAAGGGTCCTTGGGCACAACCGGAGGAATATCACCGCCCTCGTGAAGAGCTGGAGGCAGCTGCAGCCGAGAGGAGGTGGTATGAGGAGGAATATCACCGCCCTCGTGAAGAGCTGGAGGCAGCTGCAGCCGAGAGGAGGTGGTATGAAGAGGAAGCGCGGAGTCGAGGCTGGAAGCCCGTGGTTACTCCCCAAAAAATTTTTTGGGGGGGGCACATGGCTTGGGCGCCTGGGCAGCAGGAGGCTGCCACAGGGAGAGCTGGAGAGAAGGCTATCGGATTACGGGAGCCATTGGCGAGTAGAGGGAGGGAAGTTGTTGTGGCACGGCATGAGAGACTGAAGTGTGTTACCAGTCTGGTCCGGTCCGTTCTTGATCCCCAGTTAAGGCCAGTGGTGGGTGTTCCCGGTACGGACCGGTCTGTTCCTACTCCACGCACCAGGTCCACGAGGTGCGTCGCCAGCCCGGCCCGGCCTGTTCCGGCCACTCGCACCAGGGATAAGGTGCGCGTCGCCAGCCCAGCCCGGCCTGTTCCTGCTCCACGCACGAATCCTACGGGGTGCGTCACCAGTCGGCCAGAGTCTGCCGTCTGCCCAACGGCGCCTGAACTGGCCGTCTGCCCAACGGCGCCTGAACTGCCCGTCGGCCCTATGGCGTCTGAACTGCCCGTCTGTCAAGCGCTGCATAAGCCGCCCGTCTGCCATGAGCCTTCAGAGCCGTCCGCCAGATCGGAGCCGCTAGTGCCTTCCGCCAGACAGGAGCCGCTAGAGCCTTCCGCCAGACAGAATCATACACCTGCTATGGAATCAGCAGGAGCCGACGCAGCCCATACTAGACTGGAAGCTCAGGTTCGGAACCAGAAAGAGCAGCTCCTGCAGATGGGAGCCGCCCTGCTGGAGGTGATGACTGCAATCCGAGGCTGGGGTCCGCCTCCACCGCCAGCCTCCCAGCCAGCACCATCAGCCAGCCATGAGCAGCCAGATCTGTCAACCAGCAATGAGCAGCCAGACCCGTCAGCCAGCCATGAGCAGCCAGATCCGTCAGCCAGCCATGAGCAGCCAGATCCGTCAGCCAGCCATGAGCAGCCAGATCCGTCAGCCAGCCATGAGCAGCCAGATCCGTCAGCCAGCCATGAGCAGCCAGACCCGTCAGCCAGCCATGAGCAGCCAGATCCGTCAGCCAGCCATGAGCAGCCAGATCCGTCAGCCAGCCATGAGCAGCCAGATCCGTCAGCCAGCCATGAGCAGCCAGATCTGTCAGCCAGCCATGAGCAGCCAGATCCGTCAGCCAGCCATGAGCAGCCAGATCCGTCAGCCAGCCATGAGCAGCCAGATCCGTCAGCCAGCCATGAGCAGCCAGATCCGTCAGCCAGCCATGAGCAGCCAGATCCGTCAGCCAGCCATGAGCAGCCAGATCCATCAGCCAGCCATGAGCAGCCAGATCCGTCAGCCAGCCAGGATCCGCCAGAGCCGTCCAGCCAGGATCCGCCAGAGCCGTCCAGCCAGGATCCGCCAGAGCCGTCCAGCCAGGATCCGCCAGAGCCGTCCCGCCAGGATCCGCCAGAGCCGTCCCGCCAGGATCCGCCAGAGCCGTCCAGCCTGGATCCGCCAGAGCCGTCCCGCCAGGATCCGCCAGAGCCGTCCCGCCAGGATCCGCCAGAGCCGTCCCGCCAGGATCCGCCAGAGCCAGCCAGCCAGGATCCGCCATCTAGTCAGGTGCTGCCCCTTAGCCCGGTGCTGCCCCGTAGTCCGGTACTGCCCCTTAGTCCGGTGCTGCCCCTTAGTCCGGTGCTGCCCTTTAGCCCGGTGCTGCCCCTTAGTCCGGTGCTGCCCCTGAGTCCGGTGCCGCCCCTTAGCCCGGTGCTGCCCCGTAGTCCGGTACTGCCCCTTAGCCCGGTGCTGCCCCTTAGTCCTGTACTGCCCCTTAGTCCGGTACTGCCCCGTAGTCCGGTGCTGCCCCTTGTCCCGGTGCTGCCCCTTATCCCGGTGCTGCCCCTTATCCCGGTGCTGCCCCTTAGGCCGATGCTGCCCCTTAGTCCGGGGTTGCCCCTTAGTCCAGGTGGGGTTAGGTGGAGGGTGGTCATTGGGAGGAGGCTACCGAAGCAGGTTGTGACTGTGGTGGGGTGGGGATCACGACCGGGGCCAGAGCCGCCACCATGGACAGACGCCCACCCAGACCCTCCCCTAGTCCTGATGTTGGTGCGCCCGGAGTTCGCACCTTTAGGGGGGGGTACTGTGACACTCTGGCTCTATGGACGCTTATAATTGAGCCAGGGTTGTTCATTTTCATGTGTTTGGGTGTATTTCATTTGGTGGTGTTGGGGATGGGTGAGTTTCATTTTTGTTTGTGTCAGGTGGTGATTGGTCGATGACTCCCAATCGGAGGTAACGAGTGTCAGCTGTCGGCTCGTTATCTCTGATTGGGAGCCATATATATTCTGTGTGTTTTCTCCTTTGTGTTGTGGGTTATTGTTTCTTTGTTGCTGTTAGTCGTATTTCAGTTTAGAACTTCACGTATCGTCATTTGTTGTTTTCTTCGTGGTTGCTTTAAGTTAATAAAGTCATCATGTTCACTCGCAACGCTGCGCATTGGTCTCCTCCTTCAGACGATCGTGACATTAGGGGTGGAGAGAGGGGCTAGGATGAGGGGTAGAGTGATGAAAGGGTTTAGGAGTGTAGAGAGGGGCTAGGGTCAGGGGTGGAGTAATGAAAGGGTTTAGGGGTGGAGAGAGGGGCTAGGATGAGGGGTAGAGTGATGAAAGGGTTTAGGGGTGTAGAGAGGGGCTAGGATGAGGGGTAGAGTGATGAAAGGGTTTAGGAGTGTAGAGAGGGGCTAGGGTCAGGGGTGGAGTAATGAAAGGGTTTAGGAGTGTAGAGAGGGGCTAGGATGAGGGGTAGAGTAATGAAAGGGTTTAGGGGTGTAGAGAGGGGCTAGGATGAGGGGTAGAGTGATGAAAGGGTTTAGGGGTGGAGAGAGGGGCTAGGATGTAGTGGAGGTTCGGTGAGGGAGAAAGAGAGGGGTTAGGAGATGGAGAGATAAGACTAAAAAGATGGAACGAGAGATATGTGCATCAGGGATGGGGGAAAGTTCATAGACGCTCCACATGTGGGCCACATCCTACGGTCTTTGTATGCACATCTTCCAGTTCTTCTCTGTGTTTGTTGTTTCTAGTTGTGATCTGGCATTCCTGGCTGGTGAATAGGTTATATCTCTATTTTGCTGACCCATGATGATCACTGCTGCCTCATAGACTGGACTCTCATTCTCAGCCCGACCTAAGCATTAGTTGATTGGCTGATTGAGCTGTCTGTCTAGGTTATGGGGGATTGGCTCGCCTGTTTGGTCAGCTTGTTTGTTTGGACATGGTGGTCAGCCAGTGGTCACTCTCCGGTCAATGCAGACTTTTTCTGATTCACCACACTGTATGGGGAAGCGGGAAGCAGAGTCAGTTGACCACAGCACTCTTTAGAAATAGACATGGGAGTTTTGGTGCTGTTTTTGGAGATAATGTGGAACTGACTGTTTGATGTGTGATTATGACTGTCCTTGTGTCTGTGTATTTATGGTCAATGATTCACCTGACCACCCTGCTGACAGAGACTAGGGGAGTGGAGTGAAGGCTGGTTGACTCAAACCCTACTCCTCCTTCCCGGTGATAGACAGAGTGTGTGTGAGAGAGACAGAAACAGACAGACATAGAGCGAGAGAGAGAAATAGAGAGAGGGATTGTGTTACGGTCATATAGTGGTCACTAGTCAGTGTGTTGTGCAGTGGCATCATCTCAATTCATTCACACATGGAAATTCCACACACAACTGCACTGACTCCTGGGAAGCAGAATACACAGATTTTATTCATGCCTGACCACACTATCTCACTATCTCACTCCTCTCTGTTCTCTCTTTCTTCTCTCTTTCTGCTCTCCCTCTTTTCTCTGTGTGGGGGACTGCCCCAGTTATGCTCAACCCCATACATCACTGTCTCTGTCTGCTGCATATTTTGGGAACTGGATACAGAGAGCTCTCTCTCTCTCTCTCTCTCTCTCTCTCTCTCTCTCTCTCTCTCTCTCTCTCTCTCTCTCTGTCTCTCTGTCTCTCTGTCTCTCTCTGTCTCTGTCTCTGTCTCTCTCTCTCTCTGTCTCTGTCTCTCTCTGTCTCTCTCTGTGTCTCTCTGTGTCTCTCTGTCTCTCTCTCTCTCTGTCTCTCTCTCGCTCCCTATCACTCCCCACTTCTCTCTCTGTCTCTCTCTCCTTATCGTTCCCTCTCGCTCTCTCTCTCTCTATCTATCTCTCGCTCTTTGTCTCTCTTTCTCTCTGTCTCTCCCTCTCTCTCTCTCTCAATTCAATCTCTCTCCCTCTCTCTCTCTCTACCTATGTCTCTCTCTCCCTATTGCTCCCCCCCTCTCTTTCGTTCTCTCTCTCCCTATCGCTCACTCTCTCTTTCTCTCTCTCTCTCTCTCTCTCTCTCTCTCTCTCTCTCTCTCTCCCTCTCTCTCTCTCTCTCTCGCTCTCTCTCTCTCTCTCTCTGTCTCTCTGTCTCTCTGTCTCTCTCTCGCTCCCTATCACTCCCCACTTCTCTCTCTGTCTCTCTCTCCTTATCGTTCCCTCTCGCTCTCTCTCTCTCTCTCTCTCTCTCTCTCTCTCTCTCTCTCTCTCTCTCTCTCTCTCTCTCTCTCAATTCAATTCAATTAAATCTCTCTTTCTCTGTCCCCCCCCCCTCTCTCTCGCTCTCTCTGTGTCTCTCTCTCTCTCAGGAGAACTACCTAAAAGAGGAGGGAGGGACTCCTGTCAAACACAAACATTCCACATGTCTGATTAGTAGACCCAACCTAAAACACCCCTCTCTTTTCTCCTTCATTCCTCCATACGTTCTCTCCTCTTTCTATGTTTTTCTCTGAGACTGCTTCATGTTCTCTCTCTGCCCTGGGCTGTTTCTGTTTTGAGGTATGATCACAGCAGTTGGACCATGCTGGAGTAACAGGAAGGTCACAGTGGTCTTTTCACGGTCAGTGAGAGGTGATGTGAGTGCTGGAGACGGTTAGTGACCGCAGAGCTACCGCAGAGCCAGATACAGTTCAGAGTTCAACATGAACTCTAGTCAAGGTACCACGCACAACATCCAGCGGGGGTGTGTGTGTGTGTAGAAGGGGTTTAGCCTTCTGACTGGGTCTGGTTCTGATTATATGTCTGTGTGTCCGACTGAATGAGAAACACCAGGCCGTGCCATGCAGACCTCTACAAGTATGTAAGGAATGCCAGTGAGGGGGAGTGAGGATTAGGAGTTTGGCTCGTTGGTGCACTATGATTACCCTGCATGTCTATGTGTCTGTGTTTGTGTGTGTGTGTGTGTGTGTGTGTGTGTGTACTTCTTTTTTACTCTTCTCTATTTTATCTCTCTTCCTGTTTTTCCTTCCTTTCCTCTCTCCATCCCTATTTGGATGGATAGATGAGGGATGTTGAATTTTTCACCTGCCTCCCAGAAAGTCATGAATGTGTGGGCGCTTGTGTCTGCGTGCATTCCTGTGTGCCTGTGTATGTGTGTGTGTACGTTCCTGTGTGTGTTTGTCTGTTTGTGTCGAGTGTGTGCCTTTGCGAGCACTGGTGTGTGTTAATCATCAGTTGATATTATCGTTTTGAAAGCATTCCTTCAGCCATCCAGTGCAGTTATTGTTGCATGGGTGGCTGCTGCCTGTCTGTCTGTCTGTCTGTCGACATGTTTAGAGTATTAGTTTATGTAGCCTTATCCTTATTTGAACTCATAATGTGTGTGTTTGAGAGAGAGGCAGGAAGAGTTGGAAAAAAGAAAAGGGAATGTGCGCTGCTCTCAAAGTCTTCAGCTCCTGTGAATAATGTGGATGTGCGTTAAACCCTCTCCTTTTCTCTCTTTTGCTTCTTAGCTCCTACCATAAACAACATGTTAATATTCAGATATATTGTAGTACATTTAACAGAAGAAAACAGAGAATGTAGTGGATTGATAGATACAAATGGATATGCCACTATATTATGATTGAGTGCAGCTGCAGCCTTGTGTGCATTGGTGCGCTAATAACTCTTTGCTTTTAAACTTTTTTTTAATGTAGCCTAGGCCTACTGGTTGTATTTGGGATCTATCGTATTTCTTTCTCGACAAGCTGACCAATAGAATAGGTAAACTGTTTTACTATGGGGGATAATAGGTTGACATAGGCTCTTAGGCGGCACATCCATTGTCACCGATTCTGCCGAGGCTGCCCCTCCTCCTTGCTCGGGCAGGTTTCGGCGTTCGTCGTCACCGGAGTTCTAGCTGCTGCCGATCTATGTTCTATGTTTCTATGTTCTACCTGTTGTGTCAGATTGTTTCACACCTGTTGCCCATCTTGTGATTACTCCGCCCCTATTTAACCCTGTGGCTCCCATTGTGTCCTGTGCGTGTTTGTTGTTTGTTCTCGGATGTCGTTGGTGAGCGGGTTTATTCCTCCCTGCGTGGAGGCTTCTTGTTTCTTTACGTGATTTAGTAAAGATACGTTTTTTCCTTGAGTTCTGTGTCCTGTGCCTGACTTCAGTCTACCGCATACACTGACACCGTGACTGTCAGGGTTGAGTGTAGAGGGAACGTGGAATCACACGCAGGACACAGAGATTCAAAAACAGATGTCTTTAGTGAAGTCCGTTAGTACAAGCCAACACGGCAACAGGCCACAGGCGAAACATACGCACACCGGACTGTCCAAAGTAAATACGCACAACGTGCAGGACTCTCTTAAACAAAACGAATACAGAGAGCACAAAACAGAGGACCAACAACAACACGTGACATCGAACAATTACACACAACACCTGACCAAACACAAGAGAACTAAATAGGGTGCCTAATGAACACTTAACAATAAACAGGTGTAACAAACAGACAAAACCAATCAAACATGAAACATCGAACGGTGGCAGCTAGTACTCCGGAGACGACGACCGCCGAAGCCTGCCCGAACAAGGAGAAGGAGCCGCCTCGGCCGAAACCGTGACAGTACCCCCCCCTTGACGCGCGGCTCCAGCCGTGCACCGCCCCCGGCCTCGGGGACGACCAGGAGGACGCGGAGCAGGGCGCGTAGGATGACCACGATGGAACTCGGTCAGAAGAGACGGGTCTAGGATGTCCCTCCTCGGCACCCAGCACCGCTCCTCCGGGCCGTACCCCTCCCACTCCACGAGATATTGGAGACCCCCCATCCGGCGTCTCGAATCTAGGATGGCCCGAACAGTGTATGCCGGAGCCCCCTCGATGTCCAACGGGGGCGGAGGAGTCTCTTCTATCTCAAAGTCCTGGAGTGGACCAGCTACCACCGGCCTGAGGAGAGACACATGGAACGAGGGGTTAATATTTTTGTAATCAATGGGCAGTTGTAACCTGTAACACACCTCGTTCAATCTCCTCAGGACTTTAAAAGGCCCCACAAACCGCCGACCCAGCTTCCGGCAGGGCAGGCGGAGGGGCAGGTTTCTGGTTGAGAGCCAGACTCGATCTCCAGGTGCGTACACTGGCCCCTCACTGCGGTGGAGGTCGGCGCTCGTCTTCTGTCGACGGATGGCTCGCTGCAGATGGACGTGTGCAGCGTTCCACGTCTCCTCCGAGCGCCGCACCCACTCATCCACCGCAGGGGCCTCGATCTGGCTCTCATGCCAAGGTGCCAGAACCGGCTGGTACCCTAACACACACTGGAAAGGGGTTAGTTTAGTGGAGGAGTGGCGGAGAGAGTTCTGTGCCATCTCGGCCCAGGGCACATATCTCGCCCACTCCTCCGGCCGGCCCTGGCAATATGACCTCAGAAACCTACCCACATCCTGGTTGACACGTTCGACCTGCCCATTACTCTCCGGGTGGTAACCCGAGGTAAGGCTCACCGAAACCCCCAACCGTTCCATAAACGCTCTCCAGACTCTGGAGGTAAACTGGGGGCCTCGATCAGACACTATATCCTCGGGTACCCCGTAATGCCGGAAGACGTGAGTAAATAGAGCCTCAGCGGTCTGTAGGGCAGTAGGAAGACCCGGCATGGGAAGGAGACGACAGGCCTTCGAGAACCGATCCACAACGACCAGGATGGTGGTATTCCCCTGTGAGGAGGGAAGGTCGGTAACAAAATCCACCGAGAGGTGAGACCAGGGTCGTTGTGGAACGGGCAGGGGTTGTAACTTACCCCTGGGCAAGTGTCTGGGCGCCTTACACTGGGCACACACTGAGCAGGAGGAGACATAAATCCTCACATCCCTGGCTAACGTTGGCCACCAGTACTTTGTACTAAGGCAGTGCACCGTCCGGCCAATACCTGGATGTCCAGAGGAGGGTGACGTGTGAGCCCAATAAATAAGCCGATCCCGGACCTCGAGCGGGACGTACGTCCGACCCACCGGACACTGTGGAGGGCTAGGATCGGTGCGTAATGCCCGCTCGATCTCCGCATCGACCTCCCATACCACCGGTGCAACCAGACAAGACTTAGGTAGTATGGGAGTGGGCTCCACGCACCTCTCCTCTGTGTCATACCGCCGAGACAGGGCATCTGCCTTCCCGTTTTGGGACCCAGGGATGTAAGTGATCTTAAACACGAACCGGGCTAGAAACATAGTCCACCGAGCCTGGCGAGGATTCAGTCTCCTAGCTGCCCGAATGTATTCCAGGTTACGGTGGTCAGTCAGAATGAGAAAAGGGTGTTGAGCCCCCTCAAGCCAATGCCTCCACACCTTTAGGGCCTGTACCACGGCTAACAGCTCCCTGTCCCCTACGTCATAATTCCGCTCCGCCGGACTGAGCTTTTTCGAATAAAAAGCACAGGGGCGGAGTTTAGGTGGTGTGCCGGACCGTTGTGAAAGAACAGCCCCGATACCGGCTTCAGACGCGTCCACCTCCACTTGGAATGGTAAAGTGGGATCCGGGTGCGCCAGCACTGGAGCCGAGGTAAACAGGTCCTTCAGTTTCCCAAAAGCCTGTCCGCCTCAGCTGACCACCGCAAGCGCACTGGACCCCCCTTCAGAAGGGACGTTATGGGAGCTGCCACCTGTCCAAAACCCCGGATAAACCTCCGGTAGTAATTCGCAAAACCCAAGAACTGCTGCACCTCTTTAACCGTGGTTGGGGTTTGCCAATTACGCACGGCTGAAACACGGTCAACCTCCATCCTCACCCCTGACGCAGACAACTGATAACCCAAAAAGGAGACCGACTCCTGGAAGAACAGACATTTCTCGGCTTTGACATACAGGTCATGCTCCAACAATCTCCTCAATACTCTGCGCACCAGGGCTACATGCTCGACCCGGGTAGAACTGTACACCAGAATATCGTCTATGTACACCACTACTCCCTGCGCCTGCATGTCCCGGAAAATCTCATCTACAAAGGATTGGAAGACTGATGGAGCATTCATTAACCCGTATGGCATGACGAGATACTCGTAATGACCGGAGGTAGTACTAAATGCTGTCTTCCATTCATCGCCCTCTCTAATGCGCACCAAGTTATATGCGCTCCTGAGGTCCAATTTTGTGAAGAACCGTGCCCCGTGTAATGACTCCGTCATAGTCGCAATCAGCGGGAGTGGATAACTATATTTCACAGTCACCTGATTTAGACCGCGGTAATCAATACACGGGCGCAAACCTCCATCCTTTTTCTTCACAAAAAAGAAGCTCGAGGACGCGGGTGAAGTGGAGGGCCGTATGTATCCCTGTCTCAGAGACTCAGCAATGTATGTCTCCATTGCCCTCTTCTCCTCCTGTGACAACGGATACACATGGCTCCGCGGGAGCGCAGCTCCTGCCTGGAGGTCTATCGCACAATCCCCCTGTCTATGAGGCGGCAACCGTGCCGCTCTTGTCTTGCTAAACACGAGTGCCAAATCCTCATACTCAGGTGGAATGTGCAATGCGGGCATCTGGTTCGGACTCTCCACCGAGGTCGCCCCTACGGAAACACCCAGACATAGCCCCTCACACTGAGCAGACCACCCTTTAAGAGCCTTCTCTCGCCACGAAATAGTAGGATCATGGGTAATCAACCAGGGAAGCCCCAGTACCACCGGATACGCAGGAGAGTCGATCAGATAGAGCTGAATCGTCTCCTCATGACCCCCCTGCGTCTCCATCCTAAGTGGCGCTGTGACCTCCCTAATCAACCCGGATCCTAACGGACGACTATCTAGGGCATGTACAGGGAAAGGATTATTAACCGGAAGGAGGGGAATCCCTAACTCTACACAGAATTTGCGATCTACAAAATTCCCAGCTGCGCCTGAATCTACTAGCGCCTTATGCTGGGAACGAGGTGCAACCAGTGGAAAACAAACAGGTATGGTTATGTGTACGACAGAAAGCTCTGGGTAAGTGGGGCGCCTACTCACCTGGGAGGACTCCCCAATGTGTGGTCTGCCGTCTCCTCCACCAGGGGACCCTCCCCAGCACCTAGCCGCGGTGTGCCCTCCACGGCCACAGTTGGTGCAGGGGACGGCCCCCCTCGGGCTCCTTCTTCTCCTTTCTCTAGCGCCAGCACCTCCGAGCTCCATCGGGCTCGGCTCGGAGGCGCTGGAGGGTGGAATGGGCGACCCCCACCTGGGACGTCCGCGGGTAGCGAGCAGGGTGTCCAGCCGAATGGCCATGTCAACCAACTGGTCAAATGAAAGTGTAGTATCCCTGCACGCCAACTCTCTGCGGACGTCCTCCCGGAGGCTGCAGCGGAAGTGGTCTATGAGTGCCCGCTCATTCCACCCTGCATCTGCCGCTAGAGTCCGGAACTCCAGTGCAAACTCCTGAGCACTCCTCATCCCCTGCCGGAGGTAGAATAGACGCTCCCCCGCCGCCTTCCCCTCTGGTGGATGGTCGAACACTGCACGGAAGCGGCGGGAGAACTCCGCATAGGTGATAGTAGCGGCGTCTATTCTCCTCCATTCGGCGTTGGCCCACTCCAACGCCTTGCCGGTGAGACAGGAGATGAGGGCGGAAACGCTCTCGTGTCCCGAGGGCGCCGGGTGTACGGTGGCAAGGTAGAGTTCAACTTGTAACAGGAACCCCTGACACCCGGCAGCGGTGCCGTCGTACGCCCTCGGGAGCGAGAGCCGAATCCCACTGGGTTCCGGTAGTTGGACGGGCGGGCTGACCGATGGTGATGGTGCGGTAGGTGGGGGTGTGGGTACCCCGCTGGTCTCCCATCGATGGAGGGTGTTCATCACTCGGTCCAGGGCGTGCCCGATTTGGTTGATTCTATCCTCCTGACCACGAAGGCGCTCCTCCATGATCTCGGTGGGTGCGGGTGCCCCTGCTGATTCCATATAGATGGTGTGTAATTCTGTCAGGTTTGAGTGTAGAGGGAACGTGGAATCACACGCAGGACACAGAGATTCAAAAACAGATGTCTTTAGTGAAGTCCGTTAGTACAAGCCAACACGGCAACAGGCCACAGGCGAAACATATGCACACCGGACTGTCCAAAGTAAATACGCACAACGTGCAGGACTCTCTTAAACAAAACGAATACAGAGAGCACAAAACAGAGGACCAACAACAACACGTGACATCGAACAATTACACACAACACCTGACCAAACACAAGAGAACTAAATAGGGTGCCTAATGAACACTTAACAATAAACAGGTGTAACAAACAGACAAAACCAATCAAACATGAAACATCGAACGGTGGCAGCTAGTACTCCGGAGACGACGACCGCCGAAGCCTGCCCGAACAAGGAGAAGGAGCCGCCTCGGCCGAAACCGTGACAGTGACATCCATAAAACTATGGGAAGCTAAGTTTTCCCTAAGTCAATTATAAAGCCTAATTAGCTTACTCCTGTCTATACGTAAATAAATACAATCATTCAAAATAGGCTACTAAAGCATGATTTGGCCACAGAGGATCATTAGCTTTCCCTAGCCTTAAAAAATAAACAAGTTGTGGATTGTTTGAAATCGCATTGCCTACAGTCTGAAGGAAATGCACCGGAAGCAATTTGGGCAGCGCGCGCGGGAAATATCATATAGATCATTGTTGAGTTGTTGGACAATAATTTCCTCCTCCAGTTTAGATGGACGTCATATTCTATTTGTGTCTCCCCTTCTTATAGGCCTACTATATGGACAACGTTGTTTTTATTGATCAGTTTGTCAGTGTCAGCAGAGTAGGCTACCCTGCAATTTGACGTATTCAAAAATATTCTGCTAATGTCTCCAGTCATATAAAGTGTAGTACGGGGGGCCAGTATGAAAATGTATGCACTCACTAACTGTAAGTCGCTCTGGATAAGAGCGTCTGCTAAATGACTAAAATGTAAAATGTAGTAGAATTGCATGACGTGTTTATAAAAGGCCACATTTTTCCTGTGCAAAGAAAGAAAAAACATATCTGATATAGCCTAGGCCTCTACGCTATACGCGCTCAGCCATGCATTGAACGGTCTTTTTTGCGAACAGTGATTGAGTTATCTTATTAGCCTACATTTTGGCTATCCAATCTGCTCTTCACATTATGATTAGTAGCCTATCTTACATAAGTCTGCAAATGTGATGATGCATGGAATGCTTTATTATAAAGGTGCATTTTTATGGTGAAAATTAGATTCCCCAAACTTGAAACTCACACGCCGCCAATGCATATGCTAGTGATTTTGCTGTTCGTTACTCATCTTGTTGGCTGGGGAAAAGAACATGTGGACAGTTATTCTAACATCTTCAAATTGCGCAGTAAGAAAGACATACGTCATTGCATCCTCGACTTGCATGTTCTGTTAACATTGATTACCATAATCAAAATGTGATTTCTGTCATTCTGAGCGCCGTGGGTGGACGCACTAATTAGGTCTAAGGGTACGGTAAAATTTGCAAATGTCGGGTAAATTAAAATGCTGCTGGTCCATTTTCATAACGGAAACCCTGGTGTGGTTGCATCGCAAATGGCATCCTATTCCCTACAGTTGAAGTCGGACACCTTAGCCAAATACATTTAAACTCAGTTTTTCACAATTCCTGACATTTAATCCTAGTAAAGATTCCCCGTTTTAGGTCAGTTAGGATCACCACTTTATTTTAAGAATATGAAATGTCAGAATAATAGTAGAGAAAATGATTTATTTCAGCTTTTATTTCTTTCATCACATTCCCAGTGGGTCAGAAGTTTACATACACTCAATTAGTATTTGGTAGCATTGCCTTTAAATTGTTTAACTTGGGTCAAATGTTTCGGGTAGCCTTCCACAAGCTTCCCACAATAAGTTGGGTGAATTTTGGCCCATTCCTCCTGACAGAGCTGGTGTAACTGAGTCAGGTTTGTAGGCCTCCTTGCTCGCACACGCTTTTTCAGTTCTGCCCACATTTGTTTCTATAGGATTGAGGTCAGGGCCACTCCAATACCTTGACTTTGTTGTCCTTAAGCCATTTTGCCACAACTTTGGAAGTATGCTTGGGGTCATTGTCCATTTGGAAGACCCATTTGCGACCAAGCTTTAACTTCCTGACTGATGTCTTGAGATGTTGCTTCAATATATCCACATCATTTTCCTTCCTCACGATGCCATCTATTTTGTGAAGTGCACCAGTCCCTCCTGCAGCAAAGCACCCCCACAGCATGATGCTGCCACCCCCTGTGCTTCACGGTTGGGATGGTGTTCTTCGGCTTGCAAGCATCCCCCTTTCTCCTCCAAACATAACGATGGTCATTATGGCCAAACAGTTCTATTTTTGTTTCATCAGACCAGAGGACATTTCTCCAAAAAGTATGATCTTTGTCCGCATGTGCAATTGCAAACCATAGTCTGGCTTTTTTATGGCGGTTTTGGAGCAGTGGCTTCTTCCTTGCTGAGCGGCCTTTCAGGTTATGTTGATATAGGACTCGTTTTACTGTGGATATAGATACTTTTGTACCTGTTTCCTCCAGCATCTTCACAAGGTCCTTTGCTGTTGTTCTGGGATTGATTTGCACTTTTCGTACCAAAGTACGTTCATCTCTAGGAGACAGAACGTGTCTCCTTCCTGAGCGGTATGACGGCTGAGTGGTCCCATGGTGTTTATACTTGCGTACTATTGTTTGTATAGATGAATGTGGTACCTTCAGGCATTTGGAAATTGCTCCCAAGGATGAACCAGACTTGTGGAGGTCTACTATTCATTTTCTGAGGTCTTGGCTGATTTCTTTTGATTTTCCCATGATGTCAAGCAAAGAGGCACTGAGTTTGAAGGTAGGCCTTGAGCTACATCCACAGGTACACCTCCAATTGACTCAAATGATGTCAATTAGCCTATCAGAAGCTTCTAAAGCCATGACATCATTTTCTGGAATTTTCCAAACTGTTTAAAGGCACACTGGAATTGTGATACAGTGAATTATAAGTGAAATAATCTGTCTGTAAACAATTGTTGGAAAAATTACTTGTGTCATGCACAAAGTAGATGTCCTAACCGACTTGCCTAAATTATAGTTTGTTAACAAGAAATGTGTGGAGTGGTTGAAAAAGAAGTTTTAATGACTCCAACCTAAGTGTATGTAAACTTGCGACTTCAACTGTATATAGATAAATAAATAAGGAATTGAGTGCCATTCGGGAGGCAGGCTGTGTCTCTAAAGTTAATGGAGAGGAAATGTAATCAGTTGGGCATGTCAGTGGCGTTTAGGCCTGTCAAGATCTATTAGACCTCCTTCCACATCATCATCACACACACATACACACATAAACACATACACACACACAACCATATCACAACCATATCACTGCTCCCGCTGGTCTAACACACACACACACACACACACACAGACACACTCACTAGACTCTCCTGCTAATTAATGCAGGCACACGCAAATCAGACTGAGGGAAGGTTGTCTGAGAGAGGGAATAGAGAGAAGGGAGAGAGGGAGGGAGTGTGAGACGGCAGGGGTAGGAGATGGGGAGAGATTATATTGAGAGTTTCTGTTTTAATCTGTGGTGACAGCCTCTCTAGGCTCTCTAGCCCCTCAGACACACACAGTCACTGACAGACTCTGTGTTGGGTTCAGGGTAGGGTTGCATAGAAAGTACAGCACTGGGATCTGTAATGACATTACCCCTCTCTGGCCTACTCTCATCCTGCTGTTTATGGCTTCTGGGGGCTTGTGTGTGTGTGTGTGTGTGTGTGTGTGTGTGTGTGTGTGTGTGTGTGTGTGTGTGTGTGTGTGTGTGTGTGTGTGTGTGTGTGTGTGTGTGTGTGTGTGTGTGCGTGCGTGCGTGCGTGCGTGCGTGCGTGCGTGCGTGCGTGCGTGCGTGCGTGCGTGCGTGCGTGCGTGCGTGCGTGCGTGCGTGCGTGCGTGCGTGCGTGCGTGCGTGCGTGCGTGCGTGCGTGCGTGCGTGCGTGCGTGCGTGCGTGCGTGCGTGCGTGCGTGCGTGCGTGCGTGCGTGCGTGCGCGGCAGGAACAGTTGTTCTAACTACCACATTAGTTTTGCTCTTGGGGTTCAGGGCGGTGACTGCTTTCTCCTGAGATGATTTTTAAGGGGCATCTTTTAGACAACCTGCATCCATGTCATTGATAATCCAACCCATGTGGTATCAGCCTGACAAATAAACTTTCTCTGTGTGTGTCTGTATGTACGTTTCACCACCCGTCTGGCATAACCATTTGTCGTTTTCAGGGTCAGGAATGTGTGTGTTTGTGTGTGTCTCTTCGTGTGTTTTTGCGTGTGTGTCCCCGCCAGTATCCGGGTGAGGTCTGTACCATGACAGCTGTCCTATAAGGATTACCTCTGTCTGTATGTCTCCTGTCTGTGTATGTTTGATCTGTTTGGTCTGCTCCCCAAGCTCGACAGCTGGACTGGTGTTTAGAACCGCCAAACAACCCCTCCCCCACGCCACTCAAACCCCTAACCCTTACCACTGCCCCCTCCCAAAGCCCCTAACCCCTGTCCCACTATCCGAACTGCTCTGTTTAGAATCAGCCACTAGCCAGGGACATGACATACCTTTACCAGGCCATAAAACAACCTCAAACACCGTATGAAACATAGGCCTAACTATGAAGCATAAAACAATCTCAAACACCGTATGAAACATAGGCCTAACCATGAAGCATAAAACAATCTCAAACACCGTATGAAACATAGGCCTAACCATGAAGCATACAACAACCTCAAACACCGTATGAAACAGGCCTAACTATGAAGCATAAAACTACCTCAAACACTGTATGAAACATAGGCCTAACCATGAAGCATAAAACAACCTCCAACACCGTATGAAACATAGGCCTAACCATGAAGCATAAAACAACCTCACACCACCCATAAACCAGGCCACCTTAACTCATAAAATAACCTTAGATGTACGTAGTAAAATATAGTACATTGTTATAAATCACAACCGTTTTATATCATTAGACACAGAGAGACAGGCTACCATATGCTGCTGCTGGAGAATGTCCACTACAAACACACACACACATGCTCACTCACACCCAAGCACACACACGCATACATACACACAAACACACACACACAGCATCACTTATCATTGTCAGTGTGCTGTCTTCAGATGCATTGAGATGGCCTTTGTGTGGTAACTCTGCATGAAACCCAGTTATCATGCTTTAGTTAGCATGTGGCTGAATGCCTTGGCCTTGGCCTGGACTGTTAATAGGATAAAGGCTTAGCGCAGCGTCCCCAATTGCACCCTATTCCCTATATTGTGCATTGCTTTTGAACAGAGCCCTATAGGCTCTGGTCAAAAGTAGTGCATAATATAGGGAAATGGGTGCCATTGGGGACACAGAAGCTCTGTGCTGCTGTATAGAGGACCTGTGAATAGCTTAATTAACAGAGATGAGTTCATCACTAAAAACACGTCAGCCAGCCAGCCGGCCGGCCGGCTCTCCTCTCTCTGCTTTCAGACTCCCACCCTGTGGCACACAGAACAGAGAGGAGCAGAGCAGATTGTGTGCGTGTGTGTGTGTGTGTGTGTACACGTGTTTGTATGTGTATGGGCGTCGGTGTGTTAATGCGCGTGTTTGTGAAGCATAGGAGTGTGGTGATCGGTAGGGTGGGGTGTTGTCAGATGGAAGAAGGTGATAATTGGGAGAAGTCACATGTTTAACACAGCTTACAGTTAAACTACTGGTTATTGGATGTAGGATCGTCAGTGTCTTCTCCTCTCCATACATCTACAGAAAAAGTCCCAGATTCATTACACCTTTAACAAATTCTTATTTACAATGACGGTATGACAGATATCTTTTGTGTGTAGTCTAGCCTGTCTGTCAGGTCATCATGTCTCAAGTTCCTGTTTTGCAGCATTATGCAAAAATAATTATGTTGTTTATGTGATATGTTGGATGTATCTGGTTGTGTATGCATGCTCCGCCTCCCTCTATACCCTTGCGTGTCAAAACATAGTTCATCTTAGTTAAGTACAATAGTGATCCATGTAGAAAAACATCCTTGTTGTGTTCAGTTAACCCTTTGACATGTATGAACACATGGGTGTGATCATTCTACAGTGGTCCCAGCAGCGTACACTCAAACCGGTGTGATTAGAACGCTTATTTAGAATGTCCAGTTTCAATTGATGCAACAGTCAGCGCTTGAGCTGGCCACACTGTATTTTTACAGAAACATTTTGCACAAACACAGTCATTACAACGTTTTTTCCTCAATGTGAACAGTTTGTTTTTGGATGCAATGTTCAGGGCATTCACAGAAGTAGCGACAGCGTAACACAATTCTCATCCAAACCGGAAAATGTAGGCTGCATTAGTCATAACGTTAACTGAGGAAAGAGTGACCTAACACAAGCGGTCATATTTAGCTAACTCTCGGCTGACAGAAACCATAATATGAATTAGCTAATAGCAATTACTATTTATAATTCATCACATCATGGGTGAGCTCACCAGTGATCGAAATAATTGAGTAAAACACTTTCTAAAAATCAAAAGTAATCTGACAATGGGTAGTTTGTGCGCGCCGCCATGTTTGTTTTTTCGCATCAACCAAAGATAAGAAGAGGAGACAAGATGAGTTGGGTCTGTTTGCAGTATGCATGTTGAAGGGGGTGTGTCATCTAACATCATTCACTTCCATCATTCACATCCGGAAGTTTACTCGAAAGAAGAGTTAACCATCCCTTCACCTCATTTTGTTATAACATCTTTGGTCTGACAGACATTTACGTGACAACCAGAATGCATTGTATAATGTCAACAAACATGTAAGGAAAACAACAATGAAGGCAATGCAGGCGCTAGCCGGAAAATGTGCCGGGGGGGGAAAAGTTCATGCAAGTTCTGAAGTTCTGTTCTGACTGGAGAATGTGCAAATGTCTGCATACTTGATCTGGGGAAACACTGGGGAAGTGCTTGGGCTATCATCGAAGAGAGAAGTTTGTCCGACTCAGTAAAGCCTCAAATGTAAATTGTCATCAACAGTGAAATGTGAATTAATGTGTGTATTTTACCCCCTTTTTCGTGATATCCAGTTGCGATCTTGTCTCGTCGCTGCAACTCCCCAAAGAGCTCGGTAGAGGTGAAGGTCGAGTCATGCGTCCTCTGAAACATGACTCGCCAAACTGTGCTTCTTAACACCCGCCGGCTTAACCCGGAAGCCGGCTGCACCAATGTGTCGGAGGAAACACCGTTCAACTGACGACCGAAGTCAGCAGGTGCCCGGCCCGCCACAAGGAGTCATTAGAGTGCGATGAGCCAAGTAAAGCCCCCCCCGGCCAAACCCTCCCCTAACCCGGACAATGCTGGGCCAGTTGTGCACCGCCCTATGGGACTCCCGGTCACGGCCGGTTGTGACACAGCCTGGGATCAAACCCGGGTCTGTAGTGACGCCTCAAGCACTGCGATGCAGCGCCTTAGACCGCTGCGCCACTCGGGAGGCCCAGTGAGTGCATTCTGACATCATGCGCATAAAAAAATCGTATAATTCATAGTGATTCTTTATTGTCTGGCTGCTCTTCCATATTCCATACTGAGTTAATGTATGGATGAGTCCCATATGGCATAGGGTGCCATTTGGGATACAGACAATGTCCCACATTGATGATATGTTAGCCTGTGATGAGACACACGCACCTGCACACACACACACACACACACACACACACACACACACACGCACTAATGGATGTTGGATGGATGTTATGTTACAGTATACGTAAATGGCTAGGCAGTGATAATACAGTATATATGTTTAAATGGCTAGGCCTTGGAACAGTGATAATGGCCCTACCATTACTAGTGCATAGAGGTACTGGAGGAAGGAGGCTGGCTGTTGAGTGGATCCTCTCCTCTGCTATTCTATTCTGTTGACTGTGATGTATCTGCTGTGTATAGCTGTGGGTGGATGTATTTATCAGGACAGCTTTTTCACATGGTAATGCTGCTGGGTGGATAATGCAGGGTATTTGTCACATGCGGTGGCTGTAGACTTTACCATGGAATGCTTGCCTACGAGCCCTTCCCAATGATGCAGTTTAAAAATAATAATAATAAAAAATTCAACATAATAATAATATAATATGCCATTTAGCAGACGCTTTTATCCAAAGCGACTTACAGTCATGCGTGCATACATATTTTTTTTTGTGTATGGGTGGTCCCGGGGATCGAACCCACTACCTTGGCATTACAAGTGCCGTGCTCTACCAGCTGAGCTACAGAGGACACACACAGCGCCTCAACAGTGGCTGAGGTCGAGGCGCTGTGTGTGTGTGTGCGTGTGCGTGTGTGTGTGCATGCACTTGTGTGTGTGTGTTTACAGTGTTTGTGCACGTGCATGTGTGTTATGTGATGAGTCACTACTCCTTAACAGCATGTTTATCGGCACCATATTGGCTTTTCAGTGCGTGGCCGATTGATTTGACATGGTTTTCATGGTGCTGTGGTGTCAGAGGAGCTGGTAGTGAATGATGGAGCCACGGCCCCTCCCCCCAAATGCCCAGCTCCACCCCCTGGGCCAGGGTAAATCATCGCATTTCAAATAGTGAATAGGTTGCCATTTGGGATGCATTTTGTGTATTTTTGGCACAGGCAGTGGCAGGGGACAGTGATGATTGACTGAGGTCCCTTTTAACAACAAGCAAATGAACTAAGTTGGTGATGGCTTTGCTACTGTAGCTGTTTTTCTGAGTGGAAGTTGTTGGAGCATGTAGAGTGTAGTATGTGGGAGTTGAATTGGACATGTTTTGTTAATGTGGAGTTTATGAGGCAGGGAATAGTGACTGGGGCAGGGTAAGTCATTGTGACAGGAGAGGAGAGGGAGGGATGGATAGAGGGAGGGAGGGAGGGAGGGAGGGAGGGAGGGGAATTTGACTGTCCTCTTTGTTCTTATAGACACTGAGCTCATCCTCCCTCGTCTGTCATCCACTGACCCCCAGCTGTCACACACGCGCGCGCGCACATACACACACACACACACACACACACACACACACACACACACACACACACACACACACACACACATGCATGTACACAAACATGTGTGCATGCACACACACACCCGCATGCACACACACACATTACACAGCTGTTATACAAACCCATCAGTCATTTATATGCACGATCTATAAGTGATTACAATTATCAATACCTGGCTGAAACACACAGTCACACACACACAGCACTATCTGAGGTCAGAATGTAAAGTGTTTGATAGGAAACAGGAAATTGTTCTCTAAGATTTAACAGAGTAATTCATCATGTTTGTGGATCTCGTTTGTTGTGGTCTTTTAATCTCTGTTTGGGGACAGATTATTAAGATGTAAAATTAAATGTGTGTGTGTGTGTGTGTGATGAGAACAGTGCATGGGCTGTTTTTGAACAGATGGATTATACTACAGTGTTGCCTACAGATATCCTATCTTAATTTGATCACTCTGTTATCGCAGAAAATGCTAATTTTAGTTTATTCAAGGTTTATAAGGCTTCTAACGTTTGGAATGTCCTATTAAAAATGTCAGAATTGATTTTCCCTAACAGAAAATGTATCAACCCCTATAAAAATATCCATTAATTATAATCCAAATAATAATTCACATTCCCTTTTGCTGCAGGATAATTTTCCTGCTTTGAGAAGCAGGGTCAAATTAAGATAGTGCATCTGTAGATTCACTGTGGAAACAGTTGCCTACAAACTTCATTATGCTTTAGAGAATGTCATTCATTCTGTCTCACACACACACACAAGCTCAATCATGCACATTCAACACACACATACACACACGAACCTACACACACACAAATCTATTTCCAGTCTCATCACTTCCCTATTTCTGACCTCATTTCCTTTCGTCGACACTCACAGTGTCATTATTAACCTCTGACACACACACACACCATTTTGTCCAGTACGGGTTATGTACAAGCTTTTGTTCCTGCCCAGCACTAAATGTATCAGATTAAACCTGATCAACATGCAACCAAAGAAACTCACTTGGCAGAATCCACATCCGCAATGAATGCAGCTTTTTTGACTGTGTGGTCCAGCCATCCATCTATTATACGAAACCATTGTGCCATATGCCTCTACGGAGAACCGTGTGAAATGGCAGTTACACAGTTTCCATCTCTACGCACATTCACACATTCTGCAGCAGCCATTCTGGCTCTGCTGTGCCTCATTAGTGAAGCCAGAGATAAGACAGTAAGACAGGGACGTATGAGGTGATCCACAGTCAGTTCCTGCCAAACTAATGGAGAAGACGTGCGGCTCTGGTCTGTTGACTGGATAAAACAAAGAAAAACAATCAGCCCTGAGCTCAAGTCTAATCCTCACTAAGACCCCACCTGCTGCTGCCCGCAAAGCAGGGCTCTGTCCCTGTGTGCGTGTGCGTGGGTGTGTGTGTGTGTGTGTGTGTGTATGTGCTTGGATGTTTTTTTCCCAATATAAACATTTTTGTTTGGTCAAGCCTGCCTGGAACACACACCACACACACACTGATGCTCCACCCACTCAGGCCCAGGAGGGAGGAGGGGCTGAGTGAGTTCTCTTTGTCTTCACCTCTCTTCATCCCTCTATCTCCAACCTCCTGACTCCGCCTGCAGGAGAGAGGGCTGATGTGTGCAAGTGTTTCTTTGTGTCCTCTCTCTCTCTCTCTCTCTCTCTCTCTCTCTCTCTCTCTCTCTCTCTCTCTCTCTCTCTCTCTTTCTCTCTCTTTCTCTCGCTCTTTCTCTCACTCTTCTCTCTCTCTCCCTTCTCTCTCCCACACACATGCTAAGTAGCATAAATAGCTTTGCGTGTGACGTGTGTGTGTGTGTGTGCGTGCATGCGTGTAAATGCGTGTGTGGTGCAGCACAGTACAGTGCCTGGTACATGCTTGGCAGATGCTCACTCTCTGACACGTGAAATATCTGTTAATGTGTGTTAAATAAAACCACTCCTGGCTTTTTGCTTGGTGCAAACTGGAGAGGCATCACATGCTGTTATGGGCCCAAAAGGCATGTGTCTGTATGTTTTATCGCCATTTGTGTGTACGAGTGTGTGTGTGTATGTGTGATTGAAAAATATGTTTGTTGTGTCTATGTAAACTTGTCTTTGATTGTGAATTGTAGCCTACGAGTGTGTGTGTGTGTGTGGTTGCTTGTCTGCGATTGTGAATACATTTTTGTCTGTGTGTGTCTGCGTGCGTGTGTGGTGTGTGCGTGCGTGTGTGTGTGTGTGTGACTGCATGTGTGTGAATGTGAATGTCTCTGTGTGATCTGTTCTGAGCAGAACTGCTGTACTGTACAGAGCTACACATCAAAGGCAGCTCTTAAGGCCGTTTAACACTATGACTGCTAGCTGTGCTGCTATAATGACTCATCCATTGAACAGACCTGCGTTAAGACCTGGTTACCCTGTCCCTGACCTGTAGTTACCACAGATACCTGAGCTATGTGTTCCATGACACTGTTTTTTGCAACAAACAGAACAAATCAGAAGAGATTGAAACACAGCTTTATCTGCTCTAGATGTCTATGGTCCTGTACTGCCTTTCAAATCAAATCACATTTTATTTGCCACATAGCAGATGTTATTGTGGGTTTAGTTAAAAGCTTGTGCTTCTAGGTCCGACAGTGCAGTAATATCTAACAAGTAATATCTAACAATTTCACAACATATACCCAATACACACAAATCTAAGTAAGGAATGGAATTAAGAATATATACATGGATGAGCAATGACAGAGCGGCATGGACTAAGATACAGTAGAATAGTATAGAATACAGTATATACATATGAGATGAGTAATGCAAGATATGTAAACATTATTAAAGTGAATAGTGTTCCATTTCTTAAAGTGGCCAGTGATTTCTAGTCTAGGTCTACAGACCGCACCACCCTCTGGAGAGCCCTGCGGTTGCTAGTGGTGCAGTTGCCGTACCAGGCGGTGATACAGCCCGACAGGATGCTCTCAATTGTGCATCTGTAAAAGTTTGTGAGGGTTTTAGGTGCCAAGACTAAAAAGGCTCTGTTGCGCCTTCTTCACCACACTGTCTGTGTGGGTAGACCATTTCAGTTTGCCAGTGATGTGTACGCAAAGGAACTTGAAGCTTTCCACCTTCTCCACTGCGGTCCCGTCGATGTGGATAGGGGGGTTCACCCTCTGCTGTTTCCTGAAGTCCACGATCATCTCCTTTGTTTTGTTGACGTTGAGTGAGAGGTTATTTTCCTGGCACCGCACTCCCAGAGCCCTCACATCCTCCCTGTAGGCTGTCTCGTCATTGTTGGTAATCAAGCCTACTACTGTTTTGTCGTCTGTAAACTTGATGATTGAGTTGGAGGCGTGCTTGGCCACGCAGTCATGGGTGAACCGGGAGTACAGGAGTGGGCTGAGCACTCACCCTTGTGGAGCCCCAGTGTTAAGTATCAGCGAAGTGGAGGTGTTGTTTCCTACCTTCACCACCTGGGGGCGGCCCGTCAGGAAGTCCAGGACCCAGTTGCACAGGGCGGGGTTCAGACTCAGGGCCTCAAGCTTAATGATGAGCTTGGCGGGTACTATGGTGTTGAATGCTGAGCTATAGTCAATGAACAGCATTCTTACATAGGTATTCCTCTTGTCCAGATGGGATAGGGCAGTGTGCAGTGTGATGGCAATTGCATCGTCTGTGGATATATTGGGTCGGTAAGCAAATTGAAGTGGGTCTAGGGTGACAGGTAAGGTAGAGGTGATATGATCCTTGACTAGTCTCTCAAAGCACTTCATGATGACAGAGGTGAGTGCTACAGGGCTATAGTCATTTAGCTCAGTTACCTTTGCTTTCTTGGGTACAGGAACAATGGTGGCCATCTTCAAGCATGTGGGGACAGCAGACTGGGATAGGGAGAGATTGAATATGTCTGTAAACACACCAGCCAGCTGGTTTGTGAATTCTCTGAGGACACGGCTAGTGATGCCGTCTGGGCCGGCAGCCTTGCGAGGGTTAACATTCTTAAACATCTTACTCATGTCAGCCACGGAGAAGGAGAGCCCACAGTCCTTGGTAGTGGGCCGCATCGGTGGCACTGTATTATCCTCAAAGCGGGCGAAGAAGGTGTTTAGCTTGTCCGGAAGCAAGACGTCGGTGTCGGCGACGTGGCTGGTTTTCCTTTTGTAGTCTGTGATTGTCTGTAGACCCTGCCACATACGTCTCGTGTTTGAGCCATTGAATTGCGACTACACTTTGTCTCTATACTGACGTTTTGCCTGTTTGATTGCCTTGCGGAGTGAATAGCTACACTGTTTGTATTCTGCCATATTCCCAGTCACCTTGCCATGGTTAAATGTAGTAGTTCGCGCTTTCAGTTTTGTGCGAATGTTGCCATCTATCCACGGTTTCTGGTTAGGGTAGGTTTTAATAGTCACAGTGGGCACAAGATCTCCTATACACTTCCTGATAAACTCAGTCACCGTGTCAGTGTATTAGTGTAAATTATTTTTGCAAGCTACCCGGAACATATCCCAGTCCGGGTGATCAAAATAATCTTGAAGCGTGGATTCCGATTAGTCAGACCAGCGTTGAATAGTCCTTAGCACGGGTACTTCCTGTTTTGAGTTTCTGACTATAGGAGCAAAATTGAGTCGTGGTCAGATTTTCTGAAAGGAGGGCGGGGGAGGGCCTTGTAAGCATTCCGGAAGTTAGAATAGCAATGGTTGAGTGTTTTAGCAGCGCGAGTACAACAGTCGATATGTTGATAGAACTTCAGCAGCCTAGTCCTCAAATTTGCTATGTTAAAATCCCCAGCTGCAATAAATGCAGCCACAGGATATCTGGTTTCGATTTGCATAAAGTCCAGTGAAGTTCTTTGAGGGCCGTCGTGGTATCGGCTTGAGGGGGGATATAACCGGCCGTGGCTATAAACGAGGAAAATTCTCTTGGGAGATAATATAGTCGGCATTTGATTGTGAGGTATTCTAGGTCAGGTGAACAAAAGGACTTGAGTTCCTGTATGTTACTACAATTACACCATGAGTCGTTAATCATGAAACACACACCTCCGCCCTTCTGCTTCCCGCAGAGATATTTATTTCTGTCTGCGCGATGAACTGAGAACACATCTGGCTGGACCGATTTCGACAGAATATTCTGCAAGAGCCATGTTTCCGTGAAACAAAGTATGTTACAGGCCCTGATGTCTCTCTGGAAAGAAGCCCTTGCCCTGAACTCATCAACTTTGTTATCCAAATACTGAACATTAGCGAGTAATATACTCGGAAGCGGTGGGTGGTGTGCGCGCCTCCTAAGTCAAACCAGCAGGCCGCTCTGAGTGCCTCTCATTCGCCGGCGATGTTTTGGGTCGGCCTCTGGAATCAGTTCAATTGCCCTGGGGAGAGCGAACAAAGGATCTGCTTCGGGAAAGTCGTATTCCTGGTCGTAATGCTGGTAGTTCTGGTGATTTACTGCTGCTCTGATATCCAATAGTTTTTCCCAGCTGAATGTAATGATACAAAACATTTTCTGAGCTAATAATGTAAAAAATAATACAAAAAAATAAATAAAAATACTGCAAGGTTTCCTAAGAGCTAGTTGCGAGGCTGCCATCTTCGTCGGCGCCATCTTAGTATGTGTGTAATGTGGGAAATATGTGTGTCTCTACATGCTAAGCACACAGTTAGCTGTAGCCTAGCAGTAGCACTTTGCACTGCATTCCCTCTCCACATCCCTAGTCTATTTAGCGCTGATAAGCTATTACCATGTAGCTTAATTCTTGCAGGTTGACGTTTATTGACATGAATCTTGCCCTGGAGGCAGAACTGAGCAATGAGATAGCTGCAAAGCAAAATCAAATCAAATCACATTTTATTTGACACATGTGGCGAATACAACAGGTATAAATGCTTACTTACAAGCCGTTAACCAACATTGCAGTTTTAAGAAAATATTTACTAAATAAACTAAAGTAAAAACAATTGGGGGGGTTTATAACACGATAAAATAACAATAATGAGGCTATATACAGGGGATACCAGTACCGAGTCAATGTGCGGGGGTACAGTTTAGTCGAGGTAATTTGTACATGTAGGTGGGGGTAAAGTGAGTATACATAGATAATAAACAGCGAGTAGCAGCAGTGTAAAAACAAAGGGGGAGGTGTCAATGCATATAGTCCGGGTCGCCATTTAATTAATTGTTCAGCAGTCTTATGGCTTAGGGGTAGAAGCTGTTAAGGAGCCTTTTGGACCTAGACTTGGCGCTCCGGTACCGCTTGCCGTGCGGTAGCAGAGAGAACAATCTATGAGTATTTGACAATTTTTTGGGCCTTCCTCTGACACTGCCTAGTATATAGGTCCTGTATGGCAGGAAGCTTGGCCCCAGTGATGTACTGGGCTGTACGCACTACCCTCTGTAGCGCCTTACGGTCGGATGCCGAGATGTTGCCATACCAGGTGGTGATGCAACCTGTCAGGATGCTCTCGATGGTGCAGCTGTATAACTTTTTGAGAATCTGGGGACCCATGCCAAATCTTTTCAGTCTCCGGATGGGGAAAAGGCGTTGTCGTGCCCTCTTCACATCTTTCTTGGTGAGTTTGGACCATGATAGTTTGTTGGTGATGTGGACACCAAGGAACTTGAAACTCTCAACCCTCTCGACAACAGCCCAGTCGATGTGAATGGGGGCATGTTCGGCCCTCCTTTTTCTGTAGTCCACGATCATCTCCTTTGTCTTGCTCACTTTGAGGGAGAGGTTGTTGTCCTGGCACCACACTGCCAGGTCTCTGACCTCCTCCCAATAAGCTGTCTCATCGTTGTCGGTGATCAGGTCTATCACCGTTGTGTAGTCAGCAAACTTAATGATGGTGTTGGAGTCGTGCTTGGCCACGCAGTCGTGGGTGAACAGGGAGTACAGGAGGGGACTAAGCACGCACCCCTGAGGGGCCCCCGTGTTGAGGATCAGCGTGGCAGATGTGTTGTTGCCTACCCTTACCACATGGGGGCAGCCCGTCAGGAAGTCCGGGATTCAGTAGCAGAGGGAGGTGTTTAGTCCCAGGGTCCTTAGCTTAGTGATGAGCTTTGTGGGCACAATGGTGTTGAACGCTGAGCTGGAGTCAATGAATAGAATTCTCACATAGGTGTTCATTTTGTCCAGGTGGGAAAGGGCTGTGTGGAGTGCGATTGAGATTGCGTCATCTGTGGATCTGTTGGAGCGTTATGCGAATTGGAGTGGGTCTAGGGTTTCCGGGATGATGGTGTTGATGTGAGCCATGACCAGCCTTTCAAAGCACTTCATGGCTACCAACGTGAGTGCTATGGGGTGGTAGTGCCGAAGGTTACCCTCGCTTTCTTGGGCACTGGGACTATGGTGGTCTGCTTGAAACATGTATGTATTACAGACTCGGTCAGGGAGAGGTTGATAATGTCAGTGAAGACACTTGCCAGTTGGTCCGCACATGCTCTGAGTACACGTCCTGGTAATCCGTCTGGCCCCGCGGCCTTGTGAATGTTGACCTGTTTAAAGGTCTTGCTCACATCGGCTACGGAGAGTGTGATAACACAGTCGTCCGGAACAGCTGGTGCTCTCATGCATGCTTCAGTTTTGCTTGCCTCGAAGCGAGCATAAAAGGCATTTAGCCCGTCTGGTAGGCTTGCGTCACTGGGCAGCTCGCGGCTGGGTTTCCCTTTGTAGTAGTTTGCGACTACGAAAAATATAGATAAACTCTCTTGGTAGATAGTGTGGTCTACAGCTTACCATGAGGTACTCTACCTCAGGCGAGCAATACCTAGAGACTACATTAATATTAGACATCACGCACCAGCTGTTATTGACAAATAGACACACACCCCCACCCCTGTATATTATCCGTGTTGTCGTTCAGCCACGACTCGGTGAAACATAAGATATTACAAAATTGTCTATATTGTAAACATTCATGAAAACCAATGTGCTTTTTGGTCTTAATTTAAGGTTAGGGTTAGCCATTAGGATTAGCAGTGTGGTTAGGGTTAAGGTTAGGGTTAGGTGTAAAATCCGATTTTATGACTTTGTGGCTTTGCCAGCTAGTGACCACTCTGCAGATCTGCCTCCGGAGCAATATTCATGACAAAAAATGCTAACCTGTCTAATTCTCAGCTGGAGTGCTTAGTGCGCTGCTTCTTGTATGTCAAACTCCTTACTAGTCTGCTGTTTCTGTAGCTGTAGTGCTTAGCACACTGCTGTTTCTATACCTAAGCATTTGTCAGTGTGCTGTTTCACTAGCTTAGCGTTTAACTTCTGTGCTATCTCTTCCTCAGGTCCTCTGCTTCTGATCTAATGATAATGTAATCCACTAGGCTGGATAACTGATTCCCTCTCTGTGTCTGGGTGTCTTTTGTTGTTTGTGTTTGTGGGTGGGTGGGTGGGTGGGTGGGTGTGTGCGTGCGTGCGTGCGTGCGTGCGTGCGTGTTTGTGTGTGTGATTTCACTCCCAGCCAGGAACGGCAGTAAATGAAGGAGAAACAAAGAGGCAGACACCCACTGATCTCACCCTGGTGGAGGAAACGAGTCAGGGGTAGGGGGAGTGAGAGAGACAAGGGGGAGCAGAGGGATAGAGAGGGGAGAGTGAGGGGGAGGAGGGGAAGACCAGACTGGGGAAGACAAACAGACACAAAGGAGGAAGGGCAAAAAAGAAAATAATGTGTATTGGAGTTCTACTGAGCCTTTTTTAATTGAAACAGCAGTCCTTCCCTCTATTCTACACCTCCATTTAGCTCCCCTCTATGTTTGCTGTCCCTTGCTAGATGAGAGACCATGTGTATTTCCTGGAGTCTATATCGACTGGGCCATGGGTTGTGTAATATTTATCATTAGGCCTTGCCCTCTGGTTCTGTATTGATGTGATCACTGTCGCACATTGATTTTGTCACTAGCTGTGTGGAGTATTGACTGCTGTTATAACCATGTTGTTTATAAATGGTATCTGTACTGTACACTACACAAACACACACACACTGCCCTAGTTCCTCCACAGTAGATTATGAATATTGGAGAAGAGGATAAGATGGCAGGGAGTGCTTTACTTTTGCACCATGTAGCTTTCAGCACATCTCTCTCTGTGTATGTATGATTCATGAGCATTTACAAAGCCCTGGCAGAGACACGTCTCCCTCCGCTGAGAGATACACTTTAAAGTTTGTGTGTGTGTGTGTGTGCGTGTGTGTGTGTTCACAAACTCAGTCACCCTTTCACCGGACATGTTTTGTCTGAGTGAACTCCGATGTAGGATGTGTCATTTTAAGGTCAGACAGCGGGACAAACATGGACTTAAAGACACGAGTTGTAGCAGTTTAATTTCACCCAATAGATATGGGGGTTTATCAAAATCAGATTTGTTTTTGAATTGTTTGTTGATCTGTGTAATCTGATGCAAATACGGTGCATTTGGAAAGTATTCAGACCCCTTGATGTTTTTTTTTTCTGTTTTTTTTTTGTATATTTTTTCTTTTCTTTTAAATATGTGTTATATATTCATTTTTATTTATTTGTTTAGTTTTTTAGTTTTTTTGGGGGGGGGGAATGGATCAGCTTAATATTGCACATAGATTGTATCTTCTATCAATGTAATTGTCTGCATCACTTCCAATCCCCCATGTTCTTTTTCAAGACCCCTTGATGTTAGTCTTATTCTAAAATTGATTTTTTTTTAAATCAATCTACACACAATACCCCATAATGACAAAGCAAACAGGTTTTTATAAAATCTTGCAAATTTATAAAACAAATAAATAAACTCAGCAAAAAAAGAAACAGGACCCTGTCTTTCAAAGATAATTTGTAAAAATCCAAATACCTTCACAGATCTTCATTGTAAAGGGTTTAAACGCTGTTTCCCATGCTTGTTCAATGAACCATAAACAATTCACGAACATGCACCTGTGGAACGGTCGTTAAGACACTAACAGCTTACAGACAGTAGGCAATTAAGGTCACAGTTATGAAAACTTAGGACACTAAAGAGGCCTTTCTACTGACTCTGAAAAACACCAAAAGAAAGATGCCCAGGGTCCCTGCTCATCTGCGTGAACGTACATTAGGCATGCTGCAAGGAGGCATGAGGACTGCAGATGTGGCCAGGGCAATAAATTGCAATGTCCGGACTGTGAGACGCCTAAGACAGCGCTACAGGGAGACAGGACGGACAGCTGATCGTCCTCACAGTGGCGGAGCATGTGTAACAACACCTGCACAGGAGATACAAGATTTTTACTTTTTTTTTAAATTTTAGTCATTTAGCAGACGCTCTTATCCAGAGCGACTTACAGTTAGTGAATACATATATATATTTTTTTCCCCCCGTGGGAATCAAACCCACAACCCTGGCATTGCAAACACCATGCTCTATCAACTGAGCTACATCCCTGCCGGCCATTCCCTCCCCTACCCTGGACGACGCTGGGCCAATTGTGCGCCGCCCATGAGTCTCCCGGTCGCGGCCGGCTGCGACAGAGCCTGGATTCGAACCAGGATCTCTAGTGGCACAGTTAGCACTGCGATGCAGTGCCTTAGACCACTGCGCCACTCAAGATGGCAACAACAACTGCCCGAGTTACACCAGGAACGCATAATCCCTCCATCAGTGTTCAGACTGTCCGCAATAGGCTGAGAGAGGCTGGACTGAGGGCTTGTAGGCCTGTTGTAAGGCAGGTCCTCACAAGACATCACCGGCAACAACGTCGCCTATGGGCACAAACCCACCGTCGCTGGACCAGACAGGACTGGCAAAAAGAAGGAATGAGCGTTACACCGAGGCCTGTACTCTGGAGCGGGATAGATTTGGAGGTGGAGGGTCCGTCATGGTCTGGGGCGGTGTGTCACAGCATCATCGGACTGAACTTGTGTGCGTGATTTCCTGCAAGACAGCAATGTCAGTGTTCTGCCATTGCCAGCGAAGAGCCCGGATCTCAATCCCATTGAGCACGTCTGGGAGGGTGAGGGCTAGGTGGAAGGGTGGGGTAACATCTCACAGCAAGAACTGGCAAATCTGGTGCAGTCCATGTGGAGGAGATGCACTGCAGTACTTAATGCAGCTGGTGGCCACACCAGATACTGACTGTTACTTTTGATTTTGACCCCCCCTTTGTTCAGTGACACATTATTCAATTTCTGTTAGTCACATGTCTGTGGAATTTGTTCAGTTTATGTCTCAGTTGTTGATTCTTGTTATGTTCATACAAATATTTACACATGTTAAGTTTGCTGAAAATAAACGCAGTTGACAGTGAGAGGACGTTTTTTTTTTTTTGTGGAGTTTATATATATATATATATATATATATATATATATATATATGAAATATCACATTTACATAAGTATTGAGACCCTTTACTCAGTACTTTGTTGAAGAACCTTTGGCAGCCTCAAGTCTTCTTGGGTATGACGCTACAAGCTTGGCACACCTGTATTTGTGGAGTTTCTCTTGTTCTTCTCTGCAGATCCTCTCAAGCTCTGTCAGATTGGATGGGGAGCGTCGCTGCACAGCTATTTTCAGGTCTCTCCAGAGATGTTCGATCAGGTTCAAGTCCGGGCTCTAGCAGGGCCACTCAAGGACATTCAGAGACTTGTCCCAAAGCCACTCCTGCGTTGTCTTGGCTGTGTGCTTAGGGTCGTTGTCCTGTTGGAAGGTGAACCTTCACCCCAGTCTGAGGTCCTGAGCGCTCTGGAGCAGGTTTTCATCAAGGATCTCTTTGTACTTTGCTCCGTTCATCTTTCCCTCGATCCTGACTAGTCTCTCAGTCCCTGCCGCTGAAAACATCCCCACAGCATGATGCTGCCACCACCATGCTTCACCGTAAGGATGGTATTGGCCAGGTGAAGAGCGGTGCCTGGTTTCCTCCAGACGTGACGCTTGGCATTCAGGCCAAAGATTTCAATCTTGGTTTCATCAGACTAGAGAATCTTGTTTCTCATGGTCTGAGAGTCCTTTAGGTGCCTTTTGGCAAACTCCAAGTGGGCTGTCATGTGCCTTTGACTCAGGAGTGGCTTCCGTCTGGCCACTCTACCATAAAGGCCTGATTGGTGGAGTGATGGTTGTCCTTCTGGAAGGTTCTCCCATCTCCACAGAGGAACTCTGGAGCTCTGTCAGAGTGACCATCGGGTTCTTGGTCAACTCCCTGACCAAGGCCATTCTCCCCCGATTGCTCAGTTTGGCCGGGCGGCCAGCTCTAGGAAGAGTCTTGGTGGTTCCAAACTTCTTCCATTTAAGAATTATGAGGCACTGTGTTCTTGGGGACCTTCAATGCTGCAGAAATTGTTTGGTACCTTTCCCCAGATCTGTGCATCGACACAATCCTGTCTCGGAGCTCTATGGACAATTCCTTCGACCTCATGGCTTGGTTTTTGCTCTGACATGCACTCTCAACTGTGGGACCTTATATAGACAGGTGTGTGCCTTTCCAAATCATGTCCAATCAATTGAATTTACCACAGGTGGACTCCAATCAAGTTGTATTTGTATTTGTATTTGTTAAGGATGCCCATTAGCTGCTGCCAAGGCAGCAGCTACTCTTCCTGGGGTCCTGCAATATTAAGGCAGTTATACACAGCCCATCTTAAATTAGCCCACCCAACTACCTCATCCCCATATTGTTATTTATTTTTCTCATTTGCACCCCAGTATCTCTATTTGCACATCATCTCATGCACATCTATCATTCCAGTGTTAATACTAATTGTTATTATTTTGCACTATGGCCTATTTATTGCCTTACCTCCATAACTTGCTACATTTGCACACACTGTATATATATTTTCTGTTGTATTTTTTGACTTTATGTTTTGTTTTACCCCATATGTAACTCTGTGTTGTTGTTTTTATCGCACTGCTTTGCTTTATCTTGGCCAGGTCTCAGTTGTAAATGAGAACTTGTTCTCAACTGGCTTACCTGGTTAAATAAGGGTGAAATAAATACAATAAAATAATAAAAAAATATATACAATTTAAAATATTACATGACATTATATTTCATAACACTTTACCCAATACATGTAGTGTGTTCCCTCAGGCCACTACTTCACTATCACATATTTACAGTACAACATACATGTGTACGTGTGGGTAGAGTGAGTGTCTATATGTACCTGTGTGTGTGTCTCTTCACAGTCCCCGCTGTTCCACAAGGTGTATTTTTACCTGTTTTTTAAAATCTGATTCTACTGCTTGCGTCAGTTACCTGATGTGGAATAGAGTTCCATGTAGTCATGGCTCTATGTAGTACTGTGCGCCTCCCATAGTCCGTTCTGGACTTGGGGCTGTGAAGAGACCTCTGGTGGCATGTCTTGTGGGGTATGCATGGGTGTCCGAGCTGTGTGCCAGTATTCCAAACAGACCGCTCGGTACATTCAGCTCGTCGACACCTCTCACAAAAACAAGCAGTGATGAAGTCAATCTCTCTTCCACTCTGAGCCAGGAGAGACTGACATGCATGTCATCAATGTTAGCTCTCCGTGAGCTTTTAAGGGCCAGCCGTGCTGCCCTGTTCTGAGCCAAATGCAATTTTCCCAAGTCCCTCTTTGTGGCACCTGACCACATTGCTGAACAGTAGTCAAGGTGCGACAAAACTAGGGCCTGTAGGACCTGCCTTGTTGATAGTGTTGTTAAGAAGGTAGAGCAGCGCTTAATTATGGACATACTTCTCCCCATCTTAGCAACTGTTGTATCAATATGCTTTGACCATGACAGTCTACAATCCAGGATTACTCCAAGCAGTTTAGTCACCTCAACTTGCTCAATTTCCACATTATTCATTACGAGATGTAGTTGAGGTTTAGGGTTTAGTGAATGATTTGACCCAAATACAATGCTTTTAGTTTTGGAAATATTCAGGACTAACTTATTCCTTGCCACCCATTCCAAAACTAACTGCAACTCTTTAAGTGTTGCAGTTATTTCAGTTGCTGTTGTAGCTGACGTGTATAGTGTTAGTAAAGCTGATGTCGTTAGTAAAGATTCCCTGGGGAATTACTGATTCTACCTGGATTTTGTTTGAGGCTTCCATTAAAGAACACCCTCTGTGTTGTTAGACAAGTAACTCTTTATCCACATTATAGCAGGGGGTGTAAAGCCATAACACTATATAGTGCACTACTTTTCCAGCAGCAGACTATGATCGATAATGTCAAAAGCCACACTAAAGTCTAACAAAACAGCCCCCACAATATTTTAATCATCAGTTTCTCTCAGCCAATCATCAGTTATTTGTGTAAGTGCTGTGCTTGTTGAATGTCCTTTTCTATAAGCATGCTGAAAGTGTGTTAATTTGTTTACAGTAAAATAGCATTGTATCTGGTCAAACACAATTTTTTCCAATCGTTTTCTAAGTGTTGGTAACAGGCTAATTGGTCGGCTGTTTGAGCCAGTAAAGGGGGCTTTACTATTCTTAGGTGGCGGAATGACTTTTGCTTTCCTCCAAGCCTGGGGGCACACCCATTCTAGTAGGCTTAAATAGAAAATATGGCCAATAGGAGTGTCAATATCGTCCGCTATTATTGTAGAAACATCTTAAGGATGATCAATGGAAACAGGATGCACCTGAGCTCAATTTTGAGTGTCATAGAAAAGGGTCTGAATACTTATGTAAATATGGTATTTCTGTTTTTATTTTTGTTATTTTTGCAAAAGTTTCTAAAAACCTGCCTTCGCTTTGTCATTGTAGGGTATAGATTGATGAGGGATTTTTAAAAAAAATCCATTTTATAATAAGGCTGTAACGTAACAATGTGGAAGAGGTGAAGGGGTCTGAATAATTTCTGAATGCACTGTATGTGTCTCTAATATGGTCATACATTTGGCAGGAGGTTAGGAAGTGCAGCTCAGTTTCCACCTCATTTTGTGGGCAGTGTGCACATAGCCTGTCACTGAGTCTGTACATTGTCAAAGCTTTCCTCAATTTTGGGTCAGTCACAGTGTTCAGGTATTCTGCCACTGTGTACTCTGTTTAGGGCCAAGAAGCATTCCAGTTTGCGCTTTTTTTTGTTTCATTCTTTCCAATGTGTCAAGTAATTCTATTTTCTCATGATTTGGTTGGGTCTAATTGTGTTGCTTTTGCTGTCCTGGGGCTCGGTGGGGTCTGTTTGTGTTTGTGAACAGAGCCCCAGGACCAGCCTGTTAGGGGACTCTTCTCTAGGTTAATCTCTCTGTAGGTGATGGTCTCTCTCTGTCTTTCTTTTTCTGTCTCTCTCTCTGTCTCTCTCTGTCTCTCTCTCTGTGTCTCTCTCTTTCTGCCTCTCTTTCTCTCCTTACCTCTCCCTCTCTCTGTGCAGCTAGAGTAGTTACAATGCCTGCCCACTGAGTTGGGAGTAATGTAGTAATGTTTGGCTATTTGAGCTGACATTTTCCTGCTGACAGACTCTTTCTGCCTGAGTGGACGGTCTGTTCAAATAACAGAAAAAATTGTGTCATAACTGAGTGACCCAAACACTACTAAACACTACATGAGAAGTGATTCACTCTGTTTAATAGACAGACGACTGATGTTATAATCCTTTATTTATAAGGTTATAAGGTGAAGGATTGTCACATAGAGATTACAGTAAAATATGAAGAGGACCTGGGTAGAGTGTAGTGTAGCCCTTTGACTTTGGAGTGACCAAAGTGAGGTTGAGTGAATGAAATATGTATACAGTACCAGTCAAAAGTTTGGACACACCTACTCATTCCAGGGTTTTTCTTTATTTTTACTATTTCTTCATTGTAGAATAATATTGAAGACATCAAAATTATGAAATAACACATATGGAATCATGTAGTAACCAAAAAAGTTGGTTGAGAGAATGGCAAGGGTGTGCAAAGCTGTCATCAAGGCAAAGGTTGGCTATTTGAAGAATCTCAAATATAAAATATATTTAGATTTGTTTAACCCTTTTTTGGTTACTTCATGATTCCATATGTGTTATTTCATAGTTTTGATGTCTTCACTACTATTCTACAATGTAGAAAATAGTTTTTAAAAATAAAGAAAAACCCTTGAATGAGTAGGTGTGTCCAAACTTTTGACTGGTACTGTATATTGACCTGTTCTAAGATGTTTTCATATCATGCTGACCCCTCTCTCCCCTCTCTCTCTCTCTCCCTTCAGTGAGGTTTGCAGATTGTGGCCTGGGCAACAGGGTTCTGTTGGAGGTGGGCGACGCTGTGGACTTCAGGCTGGGTGAAGATGGCATGGTGTACGCCCGGCACGCCCTCCGTCTGGCGGACAGGAAGAGAGCCTTCTTAGTGGTGCGAGCGAGGGATCAGGAAACCAAGGAGGAGTGGAACACACGCGTTCACCTCCAGCTCCGGACAGACGGACAGGGAGACACGACAGAACACAACAAACAGGTATGGAAAGAATAGAATATCACAATTGGTCATTTAGCAGAAGCTTTTATCTATTCAAGGTGACCCTTTTGGTTCCAGGTATACCATTCTGGTTTCCATGTAGAACCCTTTCCACATAGAGGATTCTACATGGAACCCAAAAGGGTTCTACTTGGAACCAAAAAGGGTTCTCCGGTAGGGACAGTCAAAGAATCCTTTTGGAACCCTTTTTTCTAAGAGTTTAGGTATGGAGAAAAGACACATGAATAATTATAATGTGGAGATGGAAGTCAGAGGAGCAGTTCATCATAAGGCTACATTATCCATCAGTCAATTAACCAAGTTTCCCGACCACTCTTACTTATTTATAAGGATTCACTAATGTTACATTTACTAAATAAAAATTCACAGCCCACTCTGTTAGCCTTTGATGGCTAGTGAAGTGCTGATAACCACAGAAACAAGACAGCTCTCGCTACAGTACAGCCATCCTAAATGGCACCCTATTCCCTATATAGTGCACTACACCCTATGAGTGCCCTGGTCAAAAGTAGTGCACTATATAGGGAATACATTGCCATTTGGGACGCACACATAGCATCTGATGCTGCTGCCTCCTGTGTGTAAATTAGAGAAATAAGTAGGTCGTCTCTATAAGGGGAGACATTAAAGAGCCACTACAGCGACCTGTTCACATCTCCCAGTAAAAATGTTCCCAGAAATAGTGCAGTGCAATATACTTACTGTGTCCATTACAGTCTCTCAGCCTTCTGTGGGAGCAGTGAAAACAGTGTGAGAAAGGAAAAAGCTGTTAAAAACAACACCAATATGAAACCTGTGAATAAAAGCTATGAAATGTAACCAGTGGAGTGTTAGGCAGCTATTAGTCAGCTAGCTCTCTTAACAGACTGATGGAGCAGAATACTCTGAGAGAAGGGAGGGAGGGAGGGTTTGGTGAGAGGGAGAGAAAAGATGGAGTGAGATTTGGGGGAAGGAAGCAGGAGAGAGAGAAGGATAAGGATAGATGTATAGAGAAAGAGAAAAATAGAGAAGGGATGAGCTGGAGGGATAGAGCTGGAGGGATAGAGATAGAGGGATAGAGATGGAGGGATATAGATGGAGGGATAGAGATGGAGGGATATAGATGGAGGGATATAGATGGAGGGATATAGATGGAGGGATATAGATGGAGGGATATAGTTGGAGGGGTATAGATGGAGGGATAGAGATGGAGGGATATAGATGGAGGGGTATAGATGGAGGGATATAGATGGAGGGATATAGATGGAGGGGTATAGATGGAGGGATATAGATGGAGGGATATAGATGGAGGGATATAGATGGAGGGATATAGTTGGAGGGGTATAGATGGAGGGATAGAGATGGAGGGATATAGATGGAGGGGTATAGATGGAGGGATATAGATGGAGGGATATAGATGGAGGGATATAGATGGAGGGGTAGAGGTGGAGGGGTAGAGATGGAGGGATATAGATGGAGGGGTAGAGGTGGAGGGGTAGAGGTGGAGGGGTAGAGGTGGAGGGGTAGAGATGGAGGGGTAGAGGTGGAGGGGTAGAGGTGGAGGGGTATAGATGGAGGGGTGGAGATGGAGGGGTATAGTTGGAGGGGTATAGTTTAGGGGTAGAGATGGAGGGGTAGAGATGGAGGGGTATAGATGGAGGGATATAGATGGAGGGGTAGAGATGGAGGGGTATAGTTGGAGGGGTATAGTTTAGGGGTAGAGATGGAGGGGTAGAGATGGAGGGGTATAGTTGGAGGGGTAGAGATGGAGGGGTATAGATGGAGGGATATAGATGGAGGGGTAGAGATGGAGGGGTATAGTTGGAGGGGTATAGTTGGAGGGGTATAGTTTAGGGGTAGAGATGGAGGGGTAGAGGTGGAGGGGTATAGATGGAGGGGTGGAGATGGAGGGGTATAGATGGAGGGGTAGAGATGGAGGGGTATAGATGGAGGGGTAGAGGTGGAGGGGTAGAGATGGAGGGGTATATTTGGAGGGGTATAGTTTAGGGGTAGAGATGGAGGGGTAGAGATGGAGGGGTAGAGATGGAGGGGTATAGTTGGAGGGGTATAGTTTAGGGGTAGAGATGGAGGGGTAGAGATGGAGGGATATAGATGGAGGTGTTGAGATGGAGGGGTATAGATGGAGGGGTGGAGATGGAGGGGTATAGTTGGAGGGGTATAGTTTAGGGGTATAGATGGAGGGGTAGAGATGGAGGGGTAGAGATGGAGGGGTGGAGATGGAGGGATAGAGATGGAGGGGTATAGTTGGAGGGGTGGAGATGGAGGGATATAGAAAGAGGATGTGATGTCTAAGAGAGATCCTATTAAATTACATGGGTAATTAACTAAGTATTTTAATTCCTAATTCTATGGCTAATTCTATGACATAAACAGAGCGTGCGTGTGTGTGAGAGAGAGAGATATTTTGTTTTTGTATGTTTCTTTTCTTCCTGGTGTTTTCTGGAATAACTTATTGATGTGTGTGGGTTTGTCAGAGAAATCTGTCTGTGTGTCTATATTTTTGTCTTTGTCTGTATGTTGGTGTGTAACATGTTTTTCTCTGCAGGTGAACTCCAGTGATGCAACTGTGATCATGTTTCCATGGCGCAGCGTGGTCGTCAGGGGTGATGGATCTCTGAGGCGGGTAAAGAGGGACTGGGTCATCCCCCCCATCAACGTCCCCGAGAACTCACGAGGACAGTTCCCAGAGGAGCTAGTCAGGGTAGGACACACACACGGTTCAGAGGACACATTTCACACACATTTCCCAGGGGTGCTAATCAAGGGAAGACAAACACACTGTCACGCAAAGTCTGTCATTTGGCCACTAGCGCAGAGGGTTTCATAGAGTGTGTGTTTGTGTGTTAATGTAGCTCAGTTGGTAGAGCATGGCGCTTGCAACGCCAGGGTTGTGGGTTCGTTTCCCACGGGGGGCCAGTATGAAAATGTATGCACTCACTAACTGTAAGTCGCTCTGGATAAGAGCGTCTACTAAAATGTAAATATAATGTTTTGTGTGTATGTACAGTGTATGTGTGTAGCGCTCACTATTTCCGCCTGACACCATCTGCTGGTATGATATTTATATTAGAATCTGTGGAGAGACAGGGGGTTAATGGAAGGGTTCTAGTGATTTATACGTGTTTCATTAAGGTTTATGGTGCATCTGCTGCTTCCTGTCTGTACTGTATAGCCTATGTATGGTGTTGAGTGGAGCTAAATATGTTTTAAATAAAAGTGTGGTTGTGTAACTGTATCTAAAGTGGGAATATCTCTCCCTCCCTCCCTCTTGCTCTCCCACTCGCTCTCTCTTTCCCCCTGTGGTCTAGATCCGGTCGGACCGTGATAAGAACCGTCTCCTGCGGTACAGTGTGACTGGACCCGGTGCTGACCAGCCTCCGACCGGGATCTTCATCATCAACCCTATCTCTGGTCAGCTCTCTGTGACCAAACCCCTCGACCGCGAACACATCTCCAACTTCCATGTAAGTGTGTAACTGGGGTTGCAAAATTCTGGTAACTTTCCCAAAATTCCCAGGTTTTTCAGAAATCCTGGTTGGAAGATTCACTGGATCAGGAGGGAATCCTATATAGAGAATCCCTCTGACCACATTATTTGCTGCCAATTGCTGGTGTATGTAAAACGTCACACTGAGGTAGTTGGACAGGAAACTTCAGTCTGAGAATGTTACCTTTTATCTGCAGTACACAAACAGGCACACATGCACACACACTGAGACACACTCAAGCAACTCTAGCTCTGATCTGCAGGCAGGACATTTGCATGAAGGGTGGGGCTCCCTCATGAATATTCATACAGTGTGATGTAGTTGTCAGAGTCACTGAAGCTCTGTCATGAATATATTCATGAGCTGTTGCGGTGGCAGTACTGGAGACTCGGTATAAAGAGCAGCACAGACAGTATAGCAGCTATGAGACAGGGCACAGGGTGAGGGTACTGTAACAGCAGTATGTTATGGCAGCTACTCCTCCCTGCCTAGCGGTAGGCCTCTCTACCTCTCTGCCATGGCTGTTTTGGAGACAGGTACTGGGGAGGGTAATCTGCTTTTTCCATGTATTGCTCTCTGTTAGAGAGCAGTAGTTGAGAGGCCCTAGGAGAGAAACACTTAAGGGTCTTTAGATCCACCCTTGAGAGGCCAAGTGTACACTAACCTCAGTCAATGGCCCCGTTCCAATCCCAATACCTCACACCCTTCCTCTCTCTCTGCCCTTGGAGGCTTGAGCTCTGAAGTGTAAGCAATATGTAGGGCGTTCACTCACCGCTCTAGAATGTAGTGAAATATGGGTAAATTCAAGAGGGTGCTCCTACATTTATGTCTAAACCTAGTTTTCTTTAGCCTATGTCATTATGAATCACATACAATTAATTATTAGATTGTTCTCTACAATATTACAACCTTAATATTCTTGTACTTAACAGTATTGAGTAAATAAGAACGTTAGTTTGTTGTGACCATTGCTACTTTAGACCGTGCAGCTCTTGGTTGCATCTCTTCCATATTTTGGCGTTGGAGGTGATAACATTAGGAGGCGTTTCCACACTTTGGACCAATCAAAATCAACTTGATACCTCGTAATTTTCATCTCCAGATCCGTGGCTTTCTATTCCTCTAACCCCGGTCAATCAATATTGAGAGGGTCGTTTCTATGGTAATTTAAAGGGGATGACTCAGAAATTCACAATGAAAACTGGAACAGATTTTTAGGATAGATATTGAAATTGAGTCAGTTAGCTATGTTAATTAATATATATATATATATATATATATATATATATATATATATATATATATATATATATTTGGCTCAATTGTCACGACTGTCTGTGAGATGCGGTAAACGAAGTCAGGCGCAGGACACAGAACTCTCGGATACGTACTTTTAATACGAAAAGGATCCAAAAGGACACAGAAAATAACTCCACGCAGGGAGGAAATAACCCGTTCACAAAATAGACAACCGTGAAGGGGAAAACAATCACACACAAAGTACAGATGAGAGACAGGGGTAATTATAAGGGAAACAATTAACATAATGACGAACAGGTGTAAACAATACAGACAAAACTAAACAAACACCGATAACATCGAACGGCAGCAGCTAGTACTCCGGGGACGACGAACGCCGAAGCCTGCCCGAGCAAGGAGGAGGAGCAGCCTCGGCAGAATCCGTGACATCAATTTTGTTTTGTATTCTGTGGATTTCATTTAGAAAAAGCCACTTTTATCACACATGAACCTGCAGCCACTAACTAGCTTCTAAGTTGACGTTTGAAGTTTGCTCCATGGGCAGAACGGCGCTGTGACAGAGTTATATTGAGTAGCGACCACTTTTTCACCATGGCCATAATTACATTCTATTCACTCTAATTATGCTAAATTCTCGGAGTAAATCGTCATCTAACTTTTTAACTATACAGTGCCTTCAGAAAGTATTCAGACCCCTTGACATTTTCCACATTTTGTTACGTTACAGCCTTATTCTAAAATGGATTAAATAAATACAAATCCTCAGCAATCTACACGCAATACCCCATAATGACAAAGCGAAAACAGTTTTTTATACATTTTAGCAAATGTATAAAAAATTATAAACAGAAATGCCTTATTTACATAAGTATTCAGACCATTTCCTACTAAACTCGAAATTGAACTCAGGTGCATCCTGTTTCCATTGATCATCCTTGATGTTTCTACAACTTGATTGGAGTCCACCTGTGGTAAATTCAATTGATTGGACATGATTTGAAAAGGCACACACCTGTCTATATAAGGTCCCACAGTGCATGTCAGAGCAAAAACCAAGCCATGAGGTCGAGGAATTCTCCGTAGAGCTCCGAGATAGGATTGTGTCGAGGCACAGATCTGGGGAAGGGTACCAAAACATTTCTGCAGCATTGAAGGTCCCCAAGAACACAGTGGCCTTCATCATTCTTAAATGGAAGAAGTTTGGAACCACCAAGACTCTTCCTGAGCAATCGGGGGAGAAGGGCCTTGGTCAGGGAGGTGACCAAGGCACCATCCCTACGGTCAGGGAGGTGACCTGGCACCATCCCTACGGTGAAGCATGGTGGTGGTAGCATCATGCTGTGTCTTTCAGCAGCAGGGACTGGGAGACTAGTCAGGATCGAGGCAAAGATGAACGGTGCAAAGTACAGAGAGATCCTTGATAAAAACCTGCTCCAGAGTGCTCAGGACCTCAGACTGGGGCGAAGGTTCACCTTCCAACAGGACAATGACCCTAAGCACACAGCCAAGACAACGCAGGAGTGGCTTCGGGACAAGTCAATGAATGTCCTTGAGTGGCCCAGCCAGAGCCTGGACTTGAACCCGATCGAACATCTCTGGTGATACCTGAAAATAGCTGTGCAGCAACGCTCCCCATCAAACCTGACAGGGCTTGAGAGGATCTGCAGAGAAGAATGGGAGAAACTCCACAAATACAGGTGTGCCAAGCTTGTAGCGTCATACCCAAGAAGACCCGATGCTGTAATCGCTGCCAAAGGTGCTTCAACAAAGTACTGAGTAAAGGGTCTGAATACTGAAAATGTCAAAATACCTATTTTTGCTTTGTCATTATGGGGTATTGTGTGTAGATTGATGAGGGGAAAAAACGATTTAATCAATTTTAGAATAAGGCTGTAACGTAACAAAATGTGGAAAAAGTAAAGGGGTCTGAATACTTTCCGAAGGCACTGTATATGGTAGAAACAAAGGGTTTGGACTATTGTTTCTCTGATGCAATTCTCTATTGAATGAACATGTTTTCAGAAACATTGAATTAAATAATCATTTTATGGGTGAACACCCTACTTTATGCTGAAAACTATACCTAGCCTATCCAAGGTCTATGTGGAGATATTGCCATATTGCTTACACATACATAATCCTTTCTGATCCATGTGAGAGAGAAAACAACAGAAGAGGCAAAGTCATGAGTTATAGAATTGGAGTCCTCACAACAGCTTTTCCCTAACCCTGAGTTTGTCTCTGTCTGTGTAGCTGTGAGCCCATGCCATGTCATTCCCTAACCGTGTCCTAACCCTGATCCTCTATCTGTCCCTCTAGCTGCGAGCCCATGCTGTGGACCTGAATGGGAACCAGATAGAGAACCCCATAGACATCGTCATCAATGTCATAGACATGAACGACAATAGACCAGAGTTTACACACACCATCTACAACGGATCAGTACCAGAGGGCTCCAAACCAGGTAAAAACACACACACACACCTGAGTGGCGCACCGGTCTAAGGCACTGCATCTCAGTGCTTGAGGCGTCACTACAGACCCCCTGGTTCGATTCCAGGCTGTATCACAACCGGCCGTGATTGGGAGTCCCATAGGGCGCCGCACAATTGGCCCAGCGTTGTCCGGGTTTGGCCGGTGTAGGCCGTCATTGTAAATAACTTAACTTAACTGACTTGCCTAGTTAAATAAAGGTAAAATAAAAAACACACACTCACGCACACATACAGTCAATTTTTTATTGACTGCTTGGTTTGCGTTCCCAGGGTCCTTTGTGATGACAGTGACATCAGTGGACAAGGACGACCCTAAAACAGCCAATGGGATGCTCCGATACAAGATTATATCTCAGAACCCTGAGAGTCCCTCTTCCAACATGTTCACCATCAACAACAAGACAGGAGGCATCATCACCGTAGCAGCAGGCCTCGACAGAGAGGTGGGTGGGTGTTTGTGTGTGTGCGCGTGTGTGTGTGTGTGTGTGTGATGTGTATCAATGTGTACACCATAACAAAAAAGATCCTGTTGTTTCTACCGTAATTTACTGGCACCCTCCTGTAAGATACTGTAAGAAAAAAAAGTTATCTTTGGTTTAACAGTACATTATGTTTACAGGTAAGTTACTGTAAAAACAACAGCATTTATTTTACACTGTATGAGTTTGTGTTTACATACTGACTGTCTAGGTTATTCTCTGTAATCTGAACCTGTCCCCTCTTGTTTTCCTCCTTCCAGAAAGTTCCTCAGTACACGCTGATCATCCAGGCTACTGACATGGAGGGGAACCCCACCTACGGCCTGTCTAACACAGCAACAGCTATCATCAGGATCAGTGACGTCAATGATAACCCCCCAGAGTTCACCGCTGACACAGTAAGTCACACACAGACAGACAGACAGACAGACACACAGACACAAAGACACAGTACAAATAAATACACACACACACACACACACACACACACACACACTTTCTTTCTCACACACATCAAAGAACACCAAAGAAATAATCTTTCAACAAAAAACATTACCAAAGTTTATTTATCATATTATTGAGCAGGATTTTTCATCTCTCACTCCCTCATCACTCTCCCCCCTCCCCCTCCCTCTGTAGTTCTATGGAGAGGTGCATGAGAACCGTGTGAATGTGATCGTAGCTAACCTGACAGTAACAGATAAGGACCAGCCCCATACTGCAGCGTGGAGGACTGTGTACAGGATCACCGCTGGAGACCCCACTGGACGCTTCTCCATCCCGACTGACCCCACCACCAACGAGGGACTGGTCACTGTGGTCAAGGTAGGACACAGCACATATACACTACCGGTCAAAAGTTTTAGAACATACTACTCATTTTCTTTATTTTTACTATTTTCTACATTGTAGAATAATAGTGAAGACATCAAAACTATGAAATAACACTTATGAAATCATGTAGTAACCAAAAAAGTGTTAAACAAATCAAAATATATTTAATATTTGAGATACTTCAAATAGCCACCCTTTGCCTTGATGACAGCTTTGCACACTCTTGGAATTATCTCAACCAGCTTCACCTGGAATGCTTTTCCAACAGTTTTGAAGGAGTTCCCACATATGCTGAGCATTTGTTGGCTGCTTTTCCTTCACTCTGCGGTCCGACTCATCCCAAACCATCACAATTTGGTTGAGGTCGGGGGAGTGTGGAGGCCAGGTCATCTGATGCAGCACTCCATCACTCTCCTTCTTGGTAAAATAGCCCTTACACAGCCTGGAGGTGTGTTGGGTCATTGTCCTGTTGAAAAACAAATGATAGTCCCACTAAGCCCAAACCAGATGGGATGGCGTATCACTGCAGAATGCTGTGGTAGCCATGCTGGTTAAGTGTGCCTTGAATTCTAAATAAATTATAGACAGTGTCACCAGCAAAGCACCCCCACACCATAACACCTCCTCCTCCATGCTTTACGGTGGGAAATACACATGTGGAGATCATCCGTTCACCCACACCGCGTCTCACAAAGACACAGCGGTTGGAACCAAAAATCTCAAATTTGGACTCCAGACTAAAGGACAAATTTCGTGTTTCTTGGCCCAAGCAAGTCTGTTCTTCTCATTGTTGTCCTTTAGTAGTGGTTTCTTTGCAGCAATTCAACCATGAAGGCCTGATTCACACAGTCCCCTCTGAACAGTTGATGTTGAGATGTGTCTGTTACTTAAACTCTGTAAAGCATTTATTTGGGCTGCAATTTCTGAGGCCGGTTAACTCTAATGAACGTATCTTCTGCAGCAGAGGTAACTCTGCGTCTTCCATTCCTGTGGCGGTCCTCATGAAAGCCAGTTTCATCAGAGCGTTTGATGGTTTTTGCGACTGCACTTGAAGAAACTTTCAAAGTTATTGCCCTTCAAGTCTTAAAGTAATGATGGACTGTCGTTTCTCTTTGGTTATATGAGCTGTTCTTTTTTTTTTTTTTTTTGGGGGGGGGGGGGGGGGGGGGTAGATCAGCTTAATATTGCAGATAGATAGTAACTTCTATCAATGTAATTGTCTGCATCACTTCCAATCCCCCATGTTTTTTATATATATACTCCCCTTTATTACTTTTCAACCCCGCCATCCTTTCCCTACTTGGGGTAAATTAGTGAACAACAATGCCCAGGCCTCTACTTCCAGCCTATACTTACTATCTACACCTTATGGACACAGTCAATTTTACAATAATTATATTTTATTTGGGGTTTTTTGTTTTTGCTCCTGAACTTCTTCTACTCTCAACCTCTCCGATCATTTTCATGATGTCCATCCGGTTTGCTTCTATATGCCATATCTTTCTAACTGTGCTCTTTCCCAAAAGCTCCCAACATACAACCTATATACTTATCATGGACACAGTATGCTTACATTATTAGTTATCTTGTTATTATTTGTTGTTATTTGTTATTAGTCCCATCCTTCAACTCCATTCAATACCTCCCATCTATCTCTTAACACCATCCATATAGGATTTCTATTTGCCATATATATTTCAACCGTACTGTGATGTTTTACAAAAGTTCTGAACCTTTCTATTCTCATTATTTGTTCTGTTGATAGTGGACAACCTTGTTTCACTCCTCTTGACAGTTTAAAATTTTCTGAGAAATAGCCATTATTTACTATTTTACACCTAGGGTTACTATACATGATTTTGACCCATTTTATAAGAGCTTATTTGAGCTGTTCTTGCCATAATATGGACTTGGTCTTTTACCAAATAGGGCTATCATCTGTCACAACACAACTAATTGGCTCAAATGCATTAAGAAGGAAAGAGATTCCACAAATTATCTTTTAACAAGGCACACTTTCCAGGTGACTACCTCATGAAGCTGATTGAGATAATTTCAAGAGTGTGCAAAGTTGTCTTCAAGGCAAAGGGTGGCTATTTGACACTTTTTTGGTTACTACATGATTCCATATGTGTTATTTCATAGTTTTGATGTCTTCACTATTATTCTACAATGTATAAAATAGTAAAAATACAGAAAAACCCTTGAATGAGTAGGAGTTCTAAAAGTTTTGACCGGTAGTGTACATACATACAGTACAGACTGTACATACAGCACACAGATATACACATCACATATATTGTACACGGCTATGCACACAACATGTACCTCTCTGTATATTTATGTACACACACAGACAGATGCTGCACATACAAACAACACACAGATAAACACACACATGATAACGGCTAATCACAGGAGGTTGGTGGCACCTTAATTGGGGTGGACAGGCTCGTGGTAATGGCTGGAGCGGAATGAGTGGAATGGTATCACATACATTAAACACATGGTTTCCAGGTGTTTGATGCCATTTCATTCGCTCCATTCCAGCCATTATTATGAGCCGTCCTCCCCTCAGCAGCCTCCACTGCGGCTAATGTATGTCTATCTGGCCGATAAACTGTATGTGCGTGTGTATATATGAGCGTGGCTAACTGGTGTGTATTTCCGTGTTTACGTGTCTCTCAATCTCCAGCCCATAGACTATGAGGTAAATCGTTCCTTCATGTTGACGGTGCTGGCTGAGAATGAGGTTGCCCTGGCCCGTGGTATCCACCTGCCCCGTCAGTCCACCGCCACCGTGTCTGTACGCATCGCAGATGTCAACGAGAGCCCAGAGTTCTCCCCCAACCCTAAAGCCATCAAACTGGAGGAGGGACTACCAGCCGGCTCGCTACTCACCACCTTCACAGCACACGACCCTGACAGATACATGCAGCAGAACATACGGTACGGAGAGGAGAGAGAAAAAGAGGGGAGAGAGTATTGCAGGGTTGCTCATGTTAGCTGATAATGTTTTATGATGTTTTATATGTGTTGAATGTGTATGTTTCAAATGCATTATAGAGTGTCATGTTACTTCCTGTTGTAATTGTGTTCTCTCATCCTTTTGGTTGATATCCAGGTATTCGAAGCTGTTTGACCCTGCTAATTGGCTGGAGATCGACCCTGTAAACGGGCGGATCTCCACAATCGCTGTGCTGGACAGAGAGTCTCACTATGTGAAGAATAACCTCTATAACGTCACCTTCATGGCCTCTGACAATGGTGAGTTGTGTGTGTAGGCCTATACTGTTTTTAGAGCTTACTGTGTTTATAGCTGTGTTTAATGTGGGAGGATGGGAGATGGGGTACTCTTGCAGGGAAGCTCTTTGAGCTCGATCTTACTATTCACATTAATTAAATTCAGTTACAATCCATTCAGTCTGAATCACTTTCTTAGCACGATAATACAAATATTTTGTTGCCAAAATCCCCCAAAATTCTAAGACCATCTCAGATGACAATGGCAGTACTGCTTCAGAAAATGATATGTGTACGGATGAGCATACAAACTAGTGCTCACATACACATTCTCTAAAAACACTCTCTCCCTGTCACATGCACACACACACACACACACACACACACACACACACACACACACACACACACACACCACAGAGCCCCTGCTGTGTCTGAGCTTAATTTTGACTGAGCTCTTCATAGTGCTTTTGCCAAATACACACACACATGCTCCTGCTCTCTCTCACACACACACACACACACACACACACACACACACACACACACACACACACACACACACACACACACACACACACACACACACACAGGCAGATGTGTGCCTCAGACAGACTCCCTAACATACTGATCTCTCTTTCCCTCATTCCCTTACTCACTCTCCTGGTGTGTATGTTGAATCACACGTTTCTCTCATCACATCTCTTATTTAGAAGGTTAGTTTTACTGAGGTCAGATGTAGCTGTTGACAGAGTGTTGTTTTGAGAAGTTTGGATGTTGCAATATGGTTTTGGGTGTGGCATAATATTATGTATGACAGCATGAATCGTGTTTGTTTTGAATGCTGTATTGTGCCTATGAGGATTCTTATTACCCTGTGTTTTTGGCAGTGGTTGGAACCGAAATTATTTTCCAATCGTTTCGTTCTGAACAGACCCACTATTTTTGTTCGTTTCGTTCAACTGAACCGATTCGAACCAAAAAAACGTACCGTTTATATCGTTCCTTTGTGTTCCTTTTTTAACGTTTTTTACATTTAGCTCACTAACTTACTTCACCAATCAGTGCGGATAGAGCAGGTAAGCTAGTTGTTTACATGCGTGATGGACAGACAAGTGTAGCCTATGGCGCAAGATGCGACTGAAATGTTGCAGGTGGCAAGAGAGGGTTGAGGAGGAGGCTTGAAACGCTGGGCATCTTGTTTTGACATGCATTATATGAATTAGGTCCACAGAATTATACCTAGGAGGAGTGGCTTCTCTGGAGGAACTTTGAATGTCCTTTGAGCTAGCTAGCTAACAAGCTTGCGCTAGATAGCTAACAAGCTTGTGTGTGCAGAGCGGTACCAGAATTTAAAACACGTCTTACCTTTTTGTAGTTAATAAATCCAATGTGAAACATCATAACTAGGCCTGTTGTATCCTTAACTAGCTTTTAAAAAGTCAATCCATTATTCTCTAGCTAATAAAAAATCTGGCTCCCTATCTTCTGAATTTAGCATTAATGTAACATCAGTACAGTCAGTAGCCTGTTTGGGGATTTAGGCTGGGTTTCTGTATAGCACTTTGTGACATCTGCTGATGTAAAAAGGGCTTTATAAATACATTTGATTGATTGATTTAGCTTGCAGGCAGATACTGGAATACGTTTTTGAGTGACAGAGTGAGGGCTTTGCATAGGCGCTTAGTTGGTTTTGTTGTGGGACTAGAAAAAAATGCCGGGAACGTAAAATAACGTTATTAACCCATTCCCATGCATTTAAAATAGCGGTTCTGTTCCAGGGTCTGTTTCTGTTCCTTGAAAAAGAAAATCCTGATTTTCAGTTCTGTTCTCTGAACCAGTTCCAACCCCTGGTATCTCCTCTCAACATATAAATAGTTCAGTACAGTATCTATGTTGCACCAAACAGGTTGCCTTTTTGACATATTTTATTTATTTATTCATATCTAAGGGGCCTTTTACTCCACTTTGCTTATCTCACTGGTCTCTCCTTCTCTTGCTCCTCCATCCCTCCATCCTCTCTCTCAGGCATCCCCCCTGCCAGTGGTACGGGTACGTTACAGATGTACCTTTTAGACATAAACGACAATGCTCCTCGTGTCTTCCCTCCGGAGGTGGAGATGTGTGAGAAGCCTGAGCCCAATGCCATCAACATCACTGCCAGCGACCCCGATCTGATCCCTAACGCCGGCCCCTTTGCCTTCGAACTGGCCAACCGGCCGGCAGACGCACGACGGAACTGGACCCTCACACGCCTCAATGGTTAGTGTGTGTCTGTGTTTTATCTTTCCTGTCTTTCTTTCACTCCCTGTCTCTACATTTCTCTATTGCCCTCAATTAAATTCAAAAATGCTTTATTGCCATGACAAAATAACTTATAGAAAATTGTTCCCCATCTCGCTCTGTCTCTTTCTTTCTCTCGCCTTCCCTATATTACACTCTCTCAATTCAATTCAATATACTGACATGTAAAGTCTTTATTGACATGGAAAGTAAAACACTTACACTGAGGGAAAAAAGTATTTGATCCCTTGCTGATTTCGTATGTTTGCCCACTGACAAAGAAATAATCAGTCTGGGGTATGGGATGGACCACAGGAATTATTTGCTAGGATAATAATTGCTTGTCAATGAATTAAATGTAATACAATGGCAATCCGGGTTATATGTTAAAATCCTATGCGTGAACTGCCGACATTATTACGCATATTAATTGATAATGATGGAAAATAGGATATGCATAATTTTTTTTTAATAGTTATATATATATATATATATATAGAGGTGAAAGCATTGGAAATGCTTTTGGCGGTTAATCTGCTTCTATTTTGTGGGTGGCACTGTGTGCTGTTTTCGATGGATGGGTCCTGGCCTCTCGGGGCCTTAGGGATCCGGAGGGACGTGGGTGGGATGCTGATCACTGGGATGACGGCTCAACTTGGGATGGGGAGGGGCTTTAGCGGGGGAATTAGTGGAGAACAACTGAAGGGTTACTCCGTAGCAATGCAAATATCACGGTACAGCTACAGTGGGGGAAAAAAGTATTTAGTCAGCCACCAATTGTGCATGTTCTCCCACTTAAAAAGATGAGAGAGGCCTGTAATTTTCATCATAGGTACACGTCAACTATGACAGACAAAATGAGAAAAAAAATCCTGAAAATCACATTGTAGGATTTTTAATGAATTTATTTGCAAATTATGGTGGAAAATAAGTATTTGGTCACCTTCAAACAAGCAAGATTTCTGGCTCTCACAGACCTGTAACTTCTTCTTTAAGAGGCTCCTCTGTCCTCCACTCGTTACGTGTATTAATGGCACCTGTTTGAACTTGGTATCAGTATAAAAGACACCTGTCCACAACCTCAAACAGTCACACTCCAAACTCCACTATGGCCAAGACCAAAGAGCTGTCAAAGGACACCAGAAACAAAATTGTAGACCTGCACCAGGCTGGGAAGACTGAATCTGCAATAGGTAAGCAGCTTGGTTTGAAGAAATCAACTGTGGGAGCAATTATTAGGAAATGGAAGACATACAAGACCACTGATAATCTCCCTCGATCTAGGGCTCCACGCAAGATCTCACCCCGTGGGGTCAAAATGATCACAAGAACGGTGAGCAAAAATCCCAGAACCACACGGGGGGACCTAGTGAATGACCTGCAGAGAGCTGGGACCAAAGTAACAAAGCCTACCATCAGTAACACACTACGCCGCCAGGGACTCAGATCCTGCAGTGCCAGACGTGTCCCCCTGCTTAAGCCAGTACATGTCCAGGCCCGTCTGAAGTTTGCTAGAGTGCATTCGGATGATCCAGAAGAGGATTGGGAGAATGTCATATGGTCAGATGAAACCAAAATAGAACTTTTTGGTAAAACTCAACTCGTCGTGTTTGGAGGACAAAGAATGCTGAGTTGCATCCAAAGAACACCATACCTACTGTGAAGCATGGGGGTGGAAACATCATGCTTTGGGGCTGTTTTTCTGCAAAGGGACCAGGACGACTGATCCGTGTAAAGGAAAGAATGAATGGGGCCATGTATCGTGAGATTTTGAGTGAAAACCTTCTTCCATCAGCAAGGGCATTGAAGATGAAACGTGGCTGGGTCTTTCAGCATGACAATGATCCCAAACACACCGCCCGGGCAACGAAGGAGTGGCTTCGTAAGAAGCATTTCAAGGTCCTGGAGTGGCCTAGCCAGTCTCCAGATCTCAACCCCATAGAAAATCTTTGGAGGGAGTTGAAAGTCCGTGTTGCCCAGCGACAGCCCCAAAACATCACTGCTCTAGAGGAGATCTGCATGGAGGAATGGGCCAGAATACCAGCAACAGTGTGTGAAAACCTTGTGAAGACTTACAGAAATCGTTTGACCTGTGTCATTGCCAACAAAGGGTATATAACAAAGTATTGAGAAACTTTTGTTATTGACCAAATACTTATTTTCCACCATAATTTGCAAATAAATTCATAAAAAATCCTACAATGTGATTTTCTGGGAAAAAAATTCTCATTTTGTCTGTCATAGTTGACGTGTACCTATGATGAAAATTACAGGCCTCTCTCATCTTTTTAAGTGGGAGAACTTGCACAATTGGTGGCTGACTAAATACTTTTTTTCCCCACTGTACATGGCGGAGACTGAATCAAGCTAGTCGTCTTGACTTCTTTCTTATCTCATTCTCGTTGGCACCAAAAGTTTTAAAAAGTGTTGATAGGGGACAGAATGCGGTCGGACCATCATATAATAGGCATATACATTACTCTTACTGAATTTCCACGTGGGCGAGGATATTGGAAATGTAATCAAAGTCTATTGGATGATAATTTATTTATAATTAGAACAAAGGAATTTATAACAGACTTTTTCCAACATAACCCCTTATTGTATGGGACACCTTTAAATGTGCCTTTAGAGGCCATGCAATTCAGTACTCATCTCGAAAACAAAAGCAATTTAGGTCAAAAGAGTTTATACTAAGAAAGGAAATAGAAAGTCTAACAGAACAGATAGATGGCAATAAAAACTGTAACATAGAGGCTCAGAATAAATTAGAGGAAAAACAAAAAGAAATGGAGAAACTTATTCAAGAAAGATCAAGTGTAATATATTATAAAAATAAAGCAAATTGGATGGAATATGGGGAAAAATGCACAAAATTCTTTTTTAATCTTCAACATAGGAATGCCACAAAAAATAACTTTATGAAACTGGTTACAATTGACGGAGTCACCCATAATTCACCAAATGATATTTTGAAGGAAGAAACAAAGTACTTTAAGCATATGTTTTCTTTTCAGTCGCCTCTATCTCCTCTAACTGAAGCTAATTGTAGAGATGTTTTTCTATTGATAATGTCAAATTAACAGCCACACAGAAAGACTCATGTGAAGGTGAAATTACAGAGGAGGAACTTCTGGATGCAATTAAAGACTTTAAGTCTGGGAAAACTCCAGGGTTGGATGGCATACCAGTCGAGGTATACCAAACCTTTTTTGATATACTAAGAGGACTGTTATTAGCATGTTTTAACCACTCCTATGTAAATGGTAGATTATCTGACACTCAAGAATTCTAGCAAAAATGTATAGCGCATAGAATTAAAAAAGTATTGTCGGATATTATTCATTCTAATCAGACAGGTTTTTTACATGGAAGATACATTGGAGATAATTTAAGGCAAGTATTGGAAACAATGGAACACTATGGAAAATATGGGAAACCAGGCCTGCTATTCATAGAAGACTTCGAAAAGGCATTTGATAAAGTTCGACTGGGGTTTATATATAAATGCCTGGAGCATTTAATTTTGGAGAATCTCTTATAAAATGGGTCAAAATCATGTATAGTAACCCTAGGTGTAAAATAGTAAATAATTGCTATTTCTCAGAAAGTTTTAAACTGTCAAGAGGAGTGAAACAAGGTTGTCCACTATCGGCATATCTATTTATTGTGGCCATCGAGATGTTAGCTATTAAAATCAGATCCAATAATAATATCAGAGGATTAGAAATACAGGGCTTAAAAACAAAGGTGTCATTGTACGCTGATGATTCATGTTTTCTTTTAAATCCACAACTAGAATCCCTCCACAGCCTCATAGAGGATCTAGATACATTTTCTAACCTCTCTGGATTACAACCAAATTATGACAAATGTACTATATTACGTATTGGATCACTAAAAAATAGAATTTTTATATTACCATGTAGTTTACCAATAAAATGGTCTGATGGTGATGTGGATATACTCGGAATACATATACCAAAGGAAATAAATGATCTCACTTCAATAAATTTTAATAGAAAGTTAGCAAAAATAGATAAGATCTTACTACCATGGAAAGGAAAATACCTGTCAATTTGTGGAAAAATCACCCTGATTAACTCTTTAGTATTATCCCAGTTTACCTGTTTGCTTATGGTCTTGCCTACGCCTAGCGAACTGTTTTTAAAATTATATGAGAAAAAAATATTCAATTTTACTTGGAACGGCAAGCCAGACAATATATATAATGAATATGAATTCGGAGGACAGAAATTATTAAATATTAAAGCATTAGACCTATCACTAAAAGCTTCAGTCATACAAAAGTTATACTTAAATCCGAACTGGTTCTCAAGCAAATTAGTAAGATTGTCTCACCCAATGTTCAAGAAAGGCCTTTTTCCCTTTATTCAGATTACAACAACTCATTTGCAGTTATTTGAAAAGGAAATAATCTCCCAAATATCACTATTTCTAAAACAAGCCATAGAAAGTTGGTTGCAATTTCAATTTAATCCTCCAGAAACGACAGAACAAATAATGCAACAAATATTGTGGTTAAATTCAAAAATAGTAATTGACAAAAAACCTTTATTTTTTGACAGAATGTTTAAAAAAGGTATAGTCTTCGTAAATGATATCATCGGTAGGACTGGTGGAGTTATGTCGCACATGCAGCTAACAAAAACATATGGAAATGTCTGCTCTACCCAAAATTACAACCAAATAATTGCAGCCTTACCGCAAAAGTGGAAGAGGAAAGTGGAAGGGGGAGAAAGTAAGGAACTTGTCTGTCGGCCTTGCATTAAAGAACATAATTGGTAAAGGAAAACTGTGATAAATAAAACAGTATATCAGTTTCATTTAAGGACCAAAGGATTGACAGCCGTCCCATATAGATTTGTCACGAACGTTGACTGATGACTCGTGGAACCAAGGCGCAGCGTGATAAGCGTACAAATTTAATTAGTACTTAACACACGAACAAAACCAAAACAACAAACCAACGATACGTGAAGTCCTGAGGTTACACACACCAAACCTTTACGGATCAAGATCCCACAAACTAACTGGTGCCAACAGGCTGCCTAAGTATGGTCCCCAATCAGAGACAACGAGCTACAGCTGCCTCTGATTGGGAACCACCCTGGCCAACATAGAACTAAACGATCTAGAACAAAAAACATAGAAAACTAAACATAGAAAATCTACACCCTGGCTCAACATTTAAGAATCCCCAGAGCCAGGGCGTGACAGTACCCCCCCCCCCCCCCCCCCCCCCCAAAGGCGCGGACTGCGACCGCGCCACACAAACACAAGAGGGTAGGGCCCGTTGCGCCCCTGGTCTGGTCCCGCTGACTGGAGCTGGACTGGACACACGCACCACTGGCTTGGTGCGGGGAGCAGGAACGGGCCGGACCGGGCTGACGACGCGCACCACTGGCTTGGTGCGGGGAGCAGGAACGGGCCGGACCGGGCTGACGACGCGCACCACTGGCTTGGTGCGGGGAGCAGGAACGGGCCGGACCGGGCTGACGACGCGCACCACTGGCTTGGTGCGGGGAGCAGGAACGGGCCGGACCGGGCTGACGACGCGCACCACTGCCTTGGTGCGAGGGACAGGAACAGGCCGGACCGGGCTGGCGACGCGCACCACTGGCTTGGTGCGAGGGACAGGAACAGGCCGGACCGGGCTGGCGATGCGCACCACTGGCTTGGTGCGAGGGACAGGAACAGGCCGGGCTGGACTGGGAACACGCACCACTGGCTTGGTGCGGGGAGCAGGAACAGGCCGGGCTGGACTGGGAACACGCACCACTGGCTTGGTGCGGGGAGAAGGAACAGGCCGGGCTGGACTGGGAACACGCACCACTGGCTTGGTGCAGGGAGCCGGAACAGGCCGGGCCGGACTGTGGAGGCGGACTGGAGGTCTGGAGCGGAGAGCTGACACAACCCGTCCTGGCTGAATGCCTATTTCCACACAATATGTGTGAGGCATCAGCACAGGACGTACAGGGCTATGCACTCGTACTGGCGCTACAGCACGTGGCACTGGCGCAGGATATACGGGACCGAGGAGGCGTACTGGAGGCCACGAGCGTTGAGCCGGCACACCCCGTCCTGGCTGCATGCCCATCTTAGCACGACACGAGCGTGGTGCTAGCACCGAACGTACAGGACTGTGCCGGAACACTCGCGGCACAGTACGTGGCTCCGCATAACACGGAGCCTGCCCAGTCTCACGATTCCTAGCCTGAGTACGGGGAGTTGGCTCTGCTCTAACTCTAGGCTCCGCCAACCACCCTTTTAGACCCCCCAAAACATTTTCTTGGGGCTGTCTCTCGGGCTTCCTCCTCGGCCGGTACCCTCTGCGATGCCGCTGCTCCTCTCTGTAGCGCGCCTCCACAGTCTCCTCCCAAGGACGGCGATCCATTCTGGCCTGAATCTCTTCCCAAGTCCAGGATCCCTTCCCGTCCAGGATCTCCTCCCAAGTCCAGGATGTCTGTTCCTGGACACGCTGCTTAGTCCTTTTTTGGTGGGATCTTCTGTCACGAACGTTGACTGATGACTCGTGGAACCAAGGCGCAGCATGATAAGCGTACATCTTTAATTAGTACTTAACACACGAACAAAACCAAAACAACAAACCAACGATACGTGAAGTCCTGAGGTTACACACACCAAACCTTTACGGATCAAGATCCCACAAACTAACTGGTGCCAACAGGCTGTATGGTCCCCAATCAGAGACAACGAGCTACAGCTGCCTCTGATTGGGAACCACCCTGGCCAACATAGAACTAAACGATCTAGAACAAAAAACATAGAAAACTAAACATAGAAAATCCACACCCTGGCTCAACATTTAAATTACATTTTAGTCATTTAGCAGACGCTCTTATCCAGAGCAACTTACAGTTAGTGAATACATATCTTTATTTTTTTTTATACTGGCCCCCCGTGGGAATCGAACCCACAACCCTGGCGTTGCAAACGCCATGCTCTATCCACTGAGCTACATCCCTGCCGGCCATTCCCTCCCCTACCCTGGACGACGCTGGGCCAATTGTGCGCCGCCCATGAGTCTCCCGGTCGCGGCCGGCTACGACAGAGCCTGGATTCGAACCAGGATCTCTAGTGGCACAGTTAGCACTGCGATGCAGTGCCTTAGACCACTGCGCCACTCAGGAGTACAGGCCCTAAGAGTCCCCAGAGCCAGGGCGTGACAAGATTGCAAAATAGTTGGGAAGAGATTAGAGATTTTTGACGTACCGATCCCATGGCATAGTGTTTATGAACTGACACGCAAAACGACACCGGATTCAAAAATTAGAATCTTTCAATTTAAATTATTATATAAAATTCTTGCTACCAATAGAATGTTATTTATATGGGGGATACAATCTTCCCAGCTCTGCAGATTTTGCTGTGAAGAGACAGAATGATTAGATCATTTGTTTTGGTTCTGTCCATTTGTAGCTTGTTTTTGGACACAGGTCCAGGAATGGCTAAAGGATTGCTATATTTACCTGGAGCTAACCTCTCAGATAGCATTACTGGGTGATCTGAAAAGTCATAGTCAATCGATCAATAATATAATAATACTTTTAGCAAAAATGTTTCTTTTTAATTCTGTAGAAGCAATGAGAATAGAAAGGTTCAGAACTTTTGTAAAACATCACAGTACGGTTGAAATATATATGGCAAATAGAAATCCAATATGGATGGTGTTAGGAGATAGATGGGAGGTATTGAATAGAGTTGAAGGATGGGACTAATAACAAATAACAACAAATAATAACAAAGATAGCTAATAATGTAAGCATACTGTGTCCATAATAAGTATATAGGTTGTATGTTGGGAGCTTTTGGGAAAGAGCACAGTTAGAAAGATATGGCATATAGAAGCAAACCGGATGGACATCATGAAAATGATCGGAGAGGTTGAGAGTAGAAGAAGTTCAGGAGCCAAAAAAATAAATAATATATATATATAATATAATTATTGTAAAATTAACTGTGTCCATAAGGTGTAGATAGTAAGTATAGACCGGAAATAGAGGCCTGGGCATTGTTGTTCACTAATTTACTCCAAGTAGGGAAAGGATGGCGGGGTTGAAAAGTAATAAAGGGGAGTATATATATAAAAAACATGGGGGATAAAAAAAAAAAAAATGAAATTATCAGTCTATAATTTTAATGGTAGGTTTATTTGAACAGTGAGAGACAGAATAACAACAACAAAATCCAGAAAAACGCATGTCAAAAATGTTATAATTAAATTTGCATTTTAATGAGGGAAATAAGTATTTTACCCCCTCTCAATCAGAAAGATTTCTGGCTCCCAGGTGTCTTTTATACAGGTAATGAGCTGAGATTAGGAGCACACTCTTAAAGGGAGTACTCCTAATCTCAGCTTGTTACCTGTGTAAAAGACACCTGTCCACAGAATCAATCAATCAATCAATCAGATTCCAAACAATCCACCATGGCCAAGACCAAAGAGCTCTCCAAGGATGTCAGGGACAAGATTGTAGACCTACACAAGGCTGGAATGGGCTACAAGACCATCGCCAAGCAGCTTGGTGAGAAAGTGACAACAGTTGGTGTGATTATTCGCAAATGGAAGAAACGCAAAAGAACTGTCAATCTCCCTCGGCCTGGGGCTCCATGCAAGATCTCACCTCGTGGAGTTGCAATGATCATAAGAACGGTGAGGAATCACCCCAGAACTACACGGGAGGATATTGTCAATGATCTCTTGGTGACCATAGTCACCAAGAAAACAATTGGTAACACACTACGCCATGAAGGACTGAACTCCTGCAGCGCCCGCAAGGTCCCCCTGCTCAAGAAAGCACATATACAGGCCCGTCTGAAGTTTGCCAATGAACATCTGAATGATTCAGAGGAGAACTGGGTGAAAGTGTTGTGGTCAGATGAGACCAAAATCAAGCTCTTTGGCATCAGCTTAACTCGCCGTGTTTGGAGGAGGAGGAATGCTGCCTATGACCCCAAGAACACCATCCCCACCGTCAAACATGGAGGTGGAAATATAATGCTTTGGGGGTGTTTTTCTGCTAAGGGGACAGGACAACTTCACCGCATCAAAGGGACGATGGACGGGGCCATGTTCCGTCAAATCTTGGGTGAGAACCTCCTTCCCTCAGCCAGGGCATTGAAAATGGGTCGTGGATGGGTATTCCAGCATGACAATGACCCAAAACACACAGCCAAGGCAACAAAGGAGTGGCTCAAGAAGAAGCACATTAAGGTCCTGGAGTAGCCTAGCCAGTCTCCAGACCTTAATCCCATAGAAAATCTGTGGAGGGAGCTGAAGGTTCGAGTTGCCAAACGTCAGCCTCGAAACCTTAATGACTTGGAGAAGATCTGTAAAGAGGAGTGGAACAAAATCCCTCCTGAGATGTGTGCAAACCTGGTGGCCAACTACAAGAAAAGTCTGACCTCTGTGATTGCCAACAAGGGTTTTGCCACCAAGTACTAAGTCATGTTTTGCAGAAGGGTCAAATACTTATTTCCCTCATTAAAATGCAAATCAATTTATAACATTTTTGATATACGTTTTTCTGGGTTTTTCTGTTGTTATTCTGTCTCTCATTGTTCAAATAAACCTACCATTAAAATGATAGACTGATCATGTCTTTGTCAGTGGGCAAACGTACAAAATCAGCAGGGGATCAAATACTTTTTTCCCTCACTGTACATTGTCAAAGTAAACACTTACGCGGAGTGGACAAAACATTAAGAACACCTGCTCTTTCCATGAACTGACCAGGTGAATCCAGATGAAAGCTATGATCCCTTATTGATGTCACTTCTTAAATCCACTTCAATCAGTGTAGATGAAGGGGAGGAGACAGGTTAAATAAGTATTTCTAAGCCTTGAGACAATTGAGACATGGATTGTGTATGTGTGCCATTCAGAGGGTGAATGGGCAAGACAAACGATTTAAGTGACTTTGAACGGGGTATGGTAGTAGGTGCCAGGCGCACCGGTTTGAGCATGTCAAGAACTGGAACAATGCTGGGTTTTTCACGCTCAACAGTTTCCCGTGTGTATCAAGAATGGTCCACCACCCAAAGGACATCCAGCCAACTTGACACAACTGTGGGAAGCATTGGAGTCAACATGGGCCAGCATCCCTGTCGATTGCTTTCGACTCCTTGTAGAGTCCATGCCCCTACGAATTGAGGCTGATCTGAGGGCAAAAGGGTGTACAACTCAATATTAGGAAGGCATTCCTAATGTTTTGTACACTTAGTGTAAAACAACAATGGTCAAATAAGACAGAAATATACTAGACTGTTAGTGATAAAGCAATACTATTGTATTGTTAATAGTGGTAATAATATTAACATCAATTACAAAAAAGAATAATAAAAATAAAATAAATACTGGTAGTAAGCTGACATCTAGACTTCTAGTGGTAACCTGACTTCTCTCTCTATCTGTCTCTCTTTTTCTCCCTCCCTCATTCCCTGTCTATCCCCTCTCTTTATTTCTCTCTTAATCCCCCCTCCCTTCCTCCCTAACTATATGTCTCTCTCTCTCTCTCGTTCTGTCTGTCTGTCTGTGGCCGTATCCCAGGTGAATATGCTCAGATCAGGCTGCGGATAGGTTTTCTGGAGAGTGGTATCTACGAGGTTCCAATCATCATCACAGACTCCGGCAACCTGCCCATGTCCAATACATCCTACCTGAGGGTCAAGGTGTGCCAGTGTGATCACCATGGAGATTGTGTGGACATGGAACGCATCATCGCAGCAGGCCTGGGTACTGGAGCCATCATCGCCATCCTCATCTGTATCATCATAATGCTAGGTCAGTCTGGTTGTATGCAGGCACACACACACACACACACACACACACACACACACACACACACACCATATCCCCACCCTCTTCTGCCTCATTCTCCTAGCAGGGTCTTCTTATAGCTACAGTACAAACGCATGCTACAGAACATAATCTATGTAAACGTTTGGCATCCCCACTGCTCCCCCCAGACAGCAGCTACAGTAGATTACAGTAGCTACATTCAAAGCTATCCCTAAATCTGCCTACCCCAAACTTAAGCACCCCACTTTAGGAGATAAGTACCCCTCCCCCACTGCCTAGAACCCCCCCCCCCCCCCCCCCATGACAGCCTCTTGACAGCCCTCCACCAATCTCCCAAAGCCTCTCCCACCTACCCCCCCAGCCTTGCCCACCTACCCCCCCAGCCTTGCCCACCTACCCCCCAGCCTTGCCCACCTACCCCCCAGCCTGCCCCATATTGTACCCCATCCCCCCTTACCTCCCCCCTTACCACCCAGCCTTCCCACCCCCTCCTCCCAGTCAATCTCTGAAAATCCGCCCAGATTATGTGGATCAAAGCAGGCAATCGCTGATCAAGCTCCCGTCAAGCTTTAAAACTCCTCTCCTGATTCTCTTTACATGGCAGAGAAATATGGTTGAATTAAAACTAAAGCTGCATATCGTCTGTTTATAGGATTTCATCCTTACCTTCTTTCTATCTTCTTCTACCCTGCCTCCTTCCTTCCTCCCCATTTTTCTTCTCCCCCTCCCCTCATTTCTACCTCTCTCTCTCTCTCTCTCTCTCTCTCTCAATTACTCTCTCTCTCTCTCGCTCTGTCTCTCTCTCGCTCTCTCTCTGAGTGTTCTTGAGTGATAAGCGAATGTAGTGTAAATGTGGCCTTTGATGCAACATGCACTGGTGCTGATGTTAGCACTTTTAAACTGATCAAATGAAATGGTGGTGAAGTTCTAATTATCCATCTCCCCCTCCATCCCTCCCTCCCTCTCTCTCTCTCTCTCTCTCTCTCTGTAGTGATGGTGTTGTTCTTTGTGATGTGGATGAAGAGGAGGGATAAGGAACGTCAGGCCAAGCAGCTGCTCATTGACCCGGAGGACGATGTCAGAGACAACATACTGAAGTACGACGAAGAGGGAGGAGGAGAGGAGGACCAGGTAGAGTAAGCACACAAACACAGATGGACGCACACACTGATGGATGGACACACACACATACAGAGGAGGACCAGGTACACACACACACATGCCTGAACACACGCACACTAATCACGCTGCTAGCGTTAGCATAATGATAGCATAGCCGCTAGTCAACCAGCTGCTGATTTAGATGGAGAGTTAGCTGTTCGCTAACGATGGCTAGTTGGAGACAGGACAGTGCTGGGCTAAATGGGGAGGGGGGAGGCAAGGAGGATATACAGTGGACATGAGGGAGGGATGTACACACACACTAACACCACAGGAGGCTGGTGAGAGGACAGCTCACAATAATGGCTGGAACGGAGTAAATGGAATGGTATCAAACATGGAAACCATGTGTGTGATCTGCTTGATAACATTCAATTTATTCCGTTCCAGCCATTACTATGAGCCCGTACACCCCAATTAAGATACCACCAGCCATCTGTGACTCACACACACACACACAGACACTCACACACACTGATGGACTGTAACATTGGGGGTTGTAGGACCTAGCCAACCAGTCATTGGATATTAATGGAGCTCTGAGAGGGGGTGATAAACATTTATCGCCATGGCGATGGCATGGGAAGTGGGGTTAGGGGCGAGAGGCCATCTTTCAATGCGATGGATGGTACTCCCCTCCCTCCCGCTGTTCGGGGAAATTGTTTCGTCGGGGAATCGGCAGTGCTGGGAAATGAACTGTTGGAGAGTGGAGCGGCTAGTTCCCCCTGATCACCCCCCCTGCTGTGGGATGGATTAGTAATGTCTGTCTGTCTGGGACCCCTTGTAGGGAGGGGCTATGGGGCATGGCTAGGCTGGAGACAGCTACAGGAGCAGTCACGCAGTCTGGCTCTCTGGTGCTAAACGGCTAGTATGGTACACTGAGGCCAATAGCAGAGGGTGCATCCCTATGGGCCCTGGTCAAAAGTAGTGCACTATAAAGGTATTAGGGTGTCATTTGGGATGCAGACAAAGCCTCTCAAATGAAAAACACGCACGCACCCACACTGCACGTTACGTTTTAAAGTGATAATACAATTTCATCAGCTTTTTGTGAACCTAGCCTACCATCCTGGTATCAAAGATTGAGCATGGTGAGCAGTGACAAAGCCCAGCTAAGTAGTGCAGTATAAAGAGAATAGGGTGCCATTGGGGACTCAGCCTGCGCCTCTTCTCCTCTGTCTGGAAAATAACAATATAGCCTAGGCCAGGGACAAACCCCTCTGTATTTATCCCGCCATTTCCTCTCCTCCTCTCCTGTTCTCTCTGTCCTTCACGTTATGGCGGCATTCACAGCTCTCCCCTGAAACCGTTTCAGTGGTTAACTATTGCAGTGAACAATGCCCAAGGTGGTTACATGACCAGGTTTTATTTTTATGTTTCATCAATGAATCAGACACTCAGACACACAACCTTCTCTCTCTCTCTCTCTCTCTCTCTCTCTCTCTCTCTCTCTCTCTCTCTCTCTCTCTCTCTCTCTCTCTCTCTCTCTCTCTCTCTCTCTCTCTCTCTCTCTCTCTCTCTCTCTCTCTCTCTCTCTCTCTCTCTCTCTGTCTCACTCACTCTGTCCCTCTCTCTCTCTTCCTCCTCTCTCCCTCTCTATCCCTCTCCCCCTCCACCACCCTCTCTCCTCCCTCCCTCAACCCTCTCTTTCTTATCCCCACATCTCTGTATCCCCCACTCTCTCCCTCCCCCTCTCCAGGACTATGACCTGAGTCAGCTGCAGCAGCCCGACGCGTTGGAGCCAGAGATGGTAAAGGTGGGAATCAGGCGTATGGACGAGAGACCCCTCCACCAGGACCACCTGTACCCCCTCCGCTCTGCTGCACCCCACCCAGGAGATATAGGAGACTTCATCCATGAGGTAGCTACGGAGTGTGTGTTTTTCTGTTGGGGGAGTGGGGGTTGTGTGTGTATGTGTGTTAATGCTTGTGTGTGCATGACTGTGTGTGTGTGTGTATGTGACTCACTGTGTGACACAGAAGGAGAGGGAGCCCTCCCTGCCTCTGTGTAATTCTTAATTAGCTTTGCTAACAGTGCAGATTAACGTGGTACAGACATGGGCAGGCCCGGCTGGCTAATTTAAGGTTTAGTTTAGTTTATTAGGATCCCCATTAGCTATTGCACATGCAGCAGCTACTCTTCCTGGGATCCACATAAAACATACAAATACATGACAAAGTACAGAATAAAAAAAATATTATTTAGACACTATCATATTGTATATACATATTCATATTCTTATATACAGTTCAGTTAAATTAGATCTTTAGACAGAGGAGAGGCGCTGTGATATGTTTTTTATTTGTTTTTTTAAGCTAAACTTGCTTTTTGCCTGAGTAACCTCTTGTGGCAGAGCATCCCATGATGACATGGCTCTATAGATAACTGAGCGATGCATTAAATCTGTTTTTGGTCTGGGTTATGTGAAGAAACCCATAGTGGCATGTCTGCTGGGGTATGTCTGAAGTGTATGCAAATAGATTAGACAAGTGGTTGGGCATTGTCAACACATGAATGTTTCTTAAAAAGACTAGAAGAGAAGTAGTCAAATAAAATACAATTTTATTGGTCGCATACACATATTTACAGTTGAAGTCGGAAGTTTACATGCACTTAGGTTGGAGTCATTAAAACTCGTTTTTCAACCACTCCACAAATTTCTTGCTAACAAACTATAGTTTTGGCAAGTCGGTTAGGACATCTACTTTGTGCATGACACAAGTAATTTTTCCAACAATTGTTTACAGACAGATTATTTCACTTATAATTCACTGTATCACAATTCCAGTGGGTCAGAAGTTTACATACACTAAGTTGACTGTGCCTTTAAACAGCTTGGAAAGTTCCAGAAAATAATGTCATGGCTTTAGAAGCTTCTGATAGGCTAATTGACATCATTTGACATCAGGTGTACCTGTGGATGTATTTCAAGGCCTACCTTCAAACTCAGCATTGCCTCTTTGCTTGACATCATGGGAAAATCAAAAGAAATCAGGCAAGACCTCAGAAAAACAATTGTAGACCTCCACAAGTCTGGTTCATCCTTGGGAGCAATTTCCAAATGCCTGAAGGTACCACATTCATCTGTACAAACAATAGTACGCAAGTATAAACACCATGGGACCACGCAGCCATCATACCGCTCAGGAAGGAGACACGTTCTGTCTCCTAGAGATGAACGTACTTTGGTGCGAAAAGTGCAATCAATCCCAGAACAACAGCAAAGGACCTTGTGAAGATGCTGGAGGAAACAGGTACAAAAGTATCTATATCCACAGTAAAACAAGTCCTATATCGACATAACCTGAAAGGCCGCTCAGCAAGGAAGAACCCACTGCTCCAAAACTGCCATAAAAAAGCCAGACTACGGTTTGTAGATTGTACTTTTTGGAGAAATGTCCTTTGGTCTGATGAAACAAAAATAGAACTGTTTGGCCATAATGACCATCGTTATGTTTGGAGGAAAAAGGAGGATGCTTGCAAGCCGAAGAACACCATCCCAACCGTGAAGCACGGGGGTGGCAGCATCATGCTGTGGGGGTGCTTTGCTGCAAGATGGACTGGTGCACTTCACAAAATAGATGGCAGCATGAGGAAGGAAAATGATGTGTATATATTGAAGCAACATCTCAAGACATCAGTCACGAAGTTAAAGCTTGGTCGCAAATGGTCTTCCAAATGGACAATGACCCCAAGCATACTTCCAAAGTTGTGGCAAAATGGCTTAAGGACAACAAAGTCAAGGTATTGGAGTGGCCATCACAAAGCCCTGACCTCAATAATACAGAAAATTTGTGGGCAGAACTGAAAAAGCGTGTGCGAACAAGGAGGCCTACAAACCTGACTCAGATACACCAGCTCTGTCAGGAGGAATGGGCCAAAATTCACCCTCCTGAGGTTGAAGAGACGCTGTTGCGCCTTCTTCACCACACTGTCTGTGTGGGTGGACCATTTCAGATTGTCAGTGATGTGTATGCCGAGGAACTTGAAGCTTTTCACCTTCTCCACTGCGGCCCAGTCGATGTGGATATGGGTGTGCTCCCTATGCTGTCTCCTGAAGTCCACGATCAGCTCCTTTGTTTTGTTGACGTTGAAGGAGAGGTTATTTCCCTTGCACCACTCCGCCAGGGACCTCACCTCCTCCCTGTAGGCTGTCTCGTCATTGTTGGTAATCAGGCCTACTACTGTTGTGTCGTCTGCAAACTTGATGATTGAATTGGAGACGTGCGTGTGCATGCAGTCATGGGTGAACAGGGAGTACAGGAGGGGGCTGAGCACGCACCCTAGTGGGTCCCTGTGTTGAGGATCAGCGTAGTGGAGGTGTTGTTGCCTACCTTCACCACCTGGGGGCAGCCCGTCAGGAAGTCCAGGACCCAGTTGCACAGGGTGAGGTTCAGACCCCAGGGCCCCGAGCTTAATGATGAGCTTGGAGGGTACTATGGTGTTGAAGGTTGAGCTGTAGTCAATGACCAGCATTCTTACATAGCTATTCCTCATGTCCAGATGGTATAACACGCTTAAATGTCTTACTCACGTCAGCCACTTAGAACGAGAGCACACAGTCCTCGGAAGCGGAGGCACTGTGTTTTCCTCGAAGCGGGCGAAGAAGGGGTTTAACTTGTCCAGTAGTAAGACGTCGGTGTCCGCGACGGGGCTGGTGTTCCCTTTATAATCCGTGATTGTCTGAAGTCCCTGCCACATACGTCTCGTGTATGAGCCGTTGAATTGCGATTCTACTTTGTCTCTACTGACGTTTTGGCTGTTTGATTGTCTTACGGAGGGCATATTCCCAGTCACCTTGTCGTGGTTAAATACGGACGTTCGCGCTTTTAGTTTTGCATGAATGATGCCATCTATCCATGGTTTTTGGTTTGGATAGGGAATGGTGGGAACAACATCCCCTATACACTTCCTTATGAACTCAGTCAGTGTCAGTGTGTACGTCAGTGTTATTCTCAGAGGCAACCCAGAACATATCACAGTCCGCATGATCAAATCAATCTTGAAGCATGGATTCCGATTGGTCAGACCAGCATTTGAACAGTCCTTACCACGGGTACTTCCTGTTTGAATTCCTGCCTATAGGAATGGAGAAGCAGAATGGAGGCGTGATCTGATTTGCCGAAGAGAGGGCGGGGGAGGGCCCTGTAGCCGTCCCGAAAGGGAGAATAGTAATGGTCGAGAGTTTTTGATGCGCAAGCAGCGCAGGCAATGTGTTGGTTAATCTTCGGTAGCGTTGTCCTCAAATTTGCTTTATTAAAGTCCCCAGTTGCAATAAATGCGGCCTCAGGATATGCGGTTTCTAGTTTGCACAAAGTCCAGTGTAGTTCCTTGAGAGCCGTCGTGGTATCGGCTTGAGGGGGAATATAAATGGCTGTGACGATGACCGAAGAGAATTCTCTCAAGGTCGTCATTTGATTGTGAGGTATTCTAGGTTGGGTGAACAAAAGGACTTGAATTCCTGTACGCTACCACAATCACACCATGAGTAGTTAATCATGATTAGTTAATCATGAAACCTCCGCCTTTCTTTTTCCCTGAGATTTCTTTATTCCTGTCTGCGCAATGTACTGAGAACCCAGCTGGTTGTATGGACGGGGACAGTATATCCGGAGAGAGCCATGATTCTGTGAAACAGAGTATGTTACAGTCTCTGATGTCTCTCTGGAAGGAGATGTTCGCCCTGAGCTCGTCTACTTTATTGTCCAGGGAATGAACATTATCGAGTAATATACTCGGAAGCGGTGGATGGTTTGCACGCCTCCTGAGTCGGATTAAAGTCCACTCCGCGTACCTCTTCTCCATGAACAAAGGATCCAATTCAGGAAAGTTGTATTTCTGGTCGAAATACTGGTGAGTTACCGCTGCTCTGATATCTAAAAGTTATTTCCGGCTGTATGTAATAATGCAAAGAACGTTCTAAGCTAATAATGTGAGAAATAACACACAAAAAAAATGTAATACTGCCAAGCTGCTTAGGAGCCAGGAACCAGGCGACCATGTCTATCGGCGCTGTCAATTTCTCCTCAACCCTCAACCATGAAAGACTATCATGCATTTTTTTTTAATGTTAGGTCTGTGCATTTAAGGGCAAGGTGTGCTGCTTTGTTTTGAGCCAGCTGCAACTTTGCTAGGTCTTTCTGTTTTGCACCTGACCATATTATCGGACAGTAATCGAGACCAGAGCCTGAACAACTAGTACAGTTGATCTTTGTGTAAAAAATGCAGAACATCTCTTTAGAACATACATACCTCTCCCCATCTTCACAACAGCTTTGTCAATATGACTTGACCATGATAACTGACCATCCAATGTTACTCTTAGGAGTTCAACTTCTTCAACATGTTCAATGGTCACACCCTTTATGCAAAGTAAATCCATTGAGTTTCATTAATCCCAGAGAGAGACTAGCTTTTGCCTCCAGCTACTACAGTCAGCTATACAACAGAATGGAATAACAGCTCAATCTCAGTTAGTCTACTGAGGTGGTAACTGTAATATGTGTTGAATCTATGTGAGTTTATATCTATATCTAGACATGGATCATGCTTGCCGAGCGGTTTATACCTGTCTTTCAGTTGATGAAGTTGTGCTTCCTACGCTGTGTATGTATGTGTGTGTGTGTGTCACTAGGTTAGGCAGGCAGGATAGAGATGTCTGCCAAACACAGCTCTGAATAATGAGGTGAGCTGTCATACATGGCAAGCTGATCTAGACAGCTTAATCTAGCAGACATGACAAGCCGATGCTTCTTCCACTGCCTCACTCCTCAAGTCAATCATATTAAGGAGACAGTTGGGGGTATGGCATGCAGAAATCCCCAAAACATGTATATAGAGCTTCAGCTTATCAGATTTGTTTTATTAATTTTAGCACTGAGACAAGACATCAGTCAATAATAACACTTAAAGAGAAAGTTATTATAATAAATTCTGTCAGCTGTGGTGTGGTAGGGCGCAGGCGCGTGTGTGTACGTGCGTGCGTGTAATCTGCTGAATCTCCTCAGAGAGACGACCCAGCATCTGTCCAGCCTGACCTAAATCCTCCTCTCTTCTCTCCTCCTCCCTCCATAATCCCTCCTTCTTCTCCTCTCCCCTTGCTCTCCTGCTCCCTATATCTCATTCATTCTATATCTCTCACTCCCTCTGTTTCTCTCTCTTCTGCTTCTTTTTTCCTGCTTTTTCTCTCTTTCTGGCTCGTATTTATTCTCTCCCTTTACCTCTCTCCACCTCTTTCTCTTTTCCCTATTTTCTTTCTCTTTTCCCCTTCTTTCTCGTTATCTCTCCTTTACCTATCTCTCCCTCATTCTCTCTCTCTTTCGCTCTCTCTCTCAACCCTCATCTATCCTCTACCCCTCCTCTTCCCTCCCCAGGGTCTGAAGGCAGCTGATAACGACCCGACGGCGCCCCCCTACGACAGCCTGCTGGTGTTTGACTATGAGGGCAGCGGATCCACCGCCGGCTCCCTCAGCTCCCTTCACTCGTCCTCCTCCGGCGGAGACCAGGACTACGACTACCTCAGTGACTGGGGCCCGCGCTTCCGCAAGCTGGCAGACCTCTACGGAGGAGGGGACGACTAGGACTAGCCCCTCGCTGGGGCCGGAGTGGGGTCTGGAAAGGGGCAGTGGGTGGGTGGGTGGGTGGGTGGGGTGGGGGGGGTGGGGGGGTGTGAGTGGCACTTTAAAAAAATCATGGGACATTGAAGGAGTGCTGGTTGTGAAGATACTTTTATTTTGGCGGACTGGAACAGAGGATCAGAAACAAAATGGAGTACGTTGGTGTGGCAACTGCTATCTTAGCCTGCTAGCATGCAGGATCATTGAGGTTAGCGTGGGGTGTTAGACCACATGCTAAGGGTCGCTAACAGATCGAGTACGTTTGTGTGGCGACTGCTAGCTTAGCCTGTTAGCATACAGGCTAAATGAGGCTAGCGGAGTGTTAGCCCACATGCTTAGGGAAACTTAACGCTCAGAGGAGAGCATTGGAAGGAAACCGACCGTTGGTACTTTGACTGGTGGTTAACAGTGAATGAGAGAGCCTGGGCTCGCGCTCAGCGGTTAGCGATGCTAAAGACGCTCAGTTACACTTGAATCTCACAGTACAGAAGCACTGGGGTAAAACGTGCCTTTTTGTACATTCGTTTGATTCTGTTTAAGTTTTCTGTTCATCATGACTTTTAAGGTCCTGACTCTTGCTGGGATTTCAGGCTGTAAGAGAGCGGATGTTTAAAATGTGGAACGCACGCTTCGCCACGTGTGTGTAGTGTGTCAAAGTGTGTGTGTTCGGGTTACACCTCACTGCCAGAGTGTGTACGCCATCGTCATTGCCATGGAAACACACAGGATGAACACTCCCCATTGTTGGATCGAGAGCATTGAGTGAAGACATGTACAGTAAACTATAAAAGACTCTAGATAGTTTCACTGTTTTTCTTTGTTTTGTTTTAAGCTTTTTTTCACATTCTAACTTATGCAGCTGGTTGCTAACTAAAACGAGTCACCAGTCCTACATATTGTAGCAGAGATATTGTTTTGTTACTCTGAGGTTTGGTCGGTGGAGTCGACCAAAACCAGAGTTGGGGTAAATTCCATTTCATTTTCAGTCAATTCAGGAAGTACATTCCAATTCCAATTTTCCTCAATGCTTCTCTTTGAGAAAAATGTGGAATTGGAATTTCAGTTTACTTCCTGAATTGACTAACTTAAAAATGAATTGACCCCAACTCTGACTAAACCAATACGACGATCATGATGAATATGTTGATTCTGTCCATTCATCTGCCTTAGTGTTCTTCTGGTACTCTTCTCTGATTGGCTACTCACTGTAAACACAAATATGTACAGATTGTATCTTATTTTCTGTTGTTGTTATTTTTTGAGCATGGTCTCTGAAACAAATGCTACTGTCCAGAACCTTGTATATGTATAATTTTGATTACAGATTAAACGTTTTTTGCATGTTTTTACCTTTTCATTATACCAGAAGGATTCCAAATCTTTGCAAAAACATACACACACATGCACATGCGCACGCAGGCACACACACACACACACACACACACACACACACACACACACACACACACAGACACACACACAATGTTTGTTTTACTATCCTTGTGGGGAACAAAAATGGATTCCCATTCAAATTCCTATTTTCCCCTAAACCTAACCCTTAACCCCAAATCCCTAAACCTAACCTTAACACCTAACCTTAACTCATAAACCTAACACCTAATCCCTAAACCTAAACCTGTGGGGACCAGTGAAATGGTCCCACTTGTCCGAATGTTCCTTGTGAGGAATTATGTCCCCCACAAGGATAGTAAAACCAAAAACACACACACACAGGGAGAGGGACACTCCCTTCCCTAACCCCAAACCAGGGGTTCCATCTTTTTTACAGGGCTATCTTTTCTCTTTCCTCTCTCCTCTCCATCCTTCCATCCCCAGGGCGCACTGTCTCTCCATTATAGACAGTAGTGTGGTGAGGATCGAGAAGAAGGCGTGGGCTGTTAATATGTGACTGTGGTTTGGAGTTTAGGTTGATAATGCCTTAGGCGGCATACAAACCACCACTGAATTATCACGCTATACACAGTACCAGCCCCCATCCTACTCCTCCTCAGTGTTTGAGAGAGAGGGAGTGTGTGTGTGAGAGAGAGCTTGTGTGTGTGTGTGTGTGTGTGCGTGCGTGGACTCGCCAGTAGCTGGTTGGAGGTTGAATATGACATTGATCAACAGATACCGGACTGGAGAACAGCGTGTGTGGGCTGTTCTCCAGTCCGGTATCTGTTTATCAATGTCATATTCAACCTCCAGCCAGATACTGGCAAGTCCTATTTTTAGACTACAGACACACAGGGAGAGTCCAGAGTAAAGTCTGTGGTGTTTCTCTCTCTCTCTCTCTCTCTCTCTCTCTCTCTCTCTCTCTCTCTCTCTCTCTCTCTCTCTCTCTCTCTCTCTCTCTCTCTCTCTCTCTCTCTCTCTCTCTCTCTCTCTCTCATCACCCTTTTCCTATTATCATACCTGTTCTCATTTTCTTATTCCTATGTCAACCAGTGGAGGACCATCCTCCTCAGTGAATTTCATTTAAATTGTGAAACATTTAAAAAGTTATCCTTTTTAGATAAGGCTATACTAAATATATTCACGTCACCAAATAATTGATTAAAACACACTGTTTTGCAATGAAGGTCTACAGTAGCCTTAACAGCACGCTCTGGGGTAGCACCATGGTATAGCCAGAGGACAGCTAGTTTCCTAGGAGGATCATGGTTTAAACCCCCTTCAATAGAATTACACAATCATTATGACAACTTCCGGAGGACGTCCTCCAACCTATCAGAGCTCTTGCAGCATGAACTGACATGTTGTCCACCCAATCAAAGGATCAGAGAATGAATCTACTACTGAAAGCATAAGCTACAGCTAGCTAGCACTGCAGTGCATAAAATACAGTGGGGGAAAAAGTATTTAGTCAGCCACCAATTGTGCAAGTTCTCCCACTTAAAAAGATGAGAGAGGCCTGTAATTTTCATCATAGGTACACGTCAACTATGACAGACAAATTGAGAAAAAATTATCCAGAAAATCACATTGTAGGATTTTTTATGAATTTATTTGCAAATTATGGTGGAAAATAAGTATTTGGTCACCTACAAACAAGCAAGATTTCTGGCTCTCACAGACCTGTAACTTCTTCTTTAAGAGGCTCCTCTGTCCTCCACTCGTTACCTGTATTAATGGCACCTGTTTGAACTTGTTATCAGTATAAAAGACACCTGTCCACAACCTCAAAAAGTCACACTCCAAACTCCACTATGGCCAAGACCAAAGAGCTGTCAAAGGACACCAGAAACAAAATTGTAGACCTGCACCAGGCTGGGAAGACTGAATCTGCAATAGGTAAGCAGCTTGGTTTGAAGAAATCAACTGTGGGAGCAATTATTAGGAAATGGAAGACATACAAGACCACTGATAATCTCCCTCGATCTGGGGCTCCACGCAAGATCTCACCCCGTGGGGTCAAAATGATCACAAGAACGGTGAGCAAAAATCCCAGAACCACACAGGGGGACCTAGTGAATGACCTGCAGAGAGCTGGGACCAAAGTAACAAAGCCTACCATCAGTAACACACTACGCCGCCAGGGACTCAAATCCTGCAGTGCCAGACGTGTCCCCCTGCTTAAGCCAGTACATGTCCAGGCCCATCTGAAGTTTGCTAGAGTGCATTTGGATGATCCAGAAGAGGATTGGGAGAATGTCATATGGTCAGATGAAACCAAAATAGAACTTTTTGGTAAAAACTCAACTCGTCGTGTTTGGAGGACAAAGAATGCTGAGTTGCATCCAAAGAACACCATACCTACTGTGAAGCATGGGGGTGGAAACATCATGCTTTGGGGCTGTTTTTCTGCAAAGTGACCAGGACGACTGATCCGTGTAAAGGAAAGAATGAATGGGGCCATGTATCGTGAGATTTTGAGTGAAAACCTCCTTCCATCAGCAAGGGCATTGAAGATGAAACGTGGCTGGGTCTTTCAGCATGACAATGATCCCAAACACACCGCCCGGGCAACGAAGGAGTGGCTTCGTAAGAAGCATTTCAAGGTCCTGGAGTGGTCTAGCCAGTCTCCAGATCTTAATCCCATAGAAAATCTTTGGAGGGAGTTGAAAGTCTGTGTTGCCCAGCGACAGCCCCAAAACATCACTGCTCTAGAGGAGATCTGCATGGAGGAATGGGCCAAAATACCAGCAACAGTGTGTGAAAACCTTGTGAAGACTTACAGAAAACGTTTGACATGTGTCATTGCCAACAAAGGGTATATAACAAAGTATTGAGAAACTTTTGTTATTGACCAAAAACTTATTTTCCACCATAATTTGCAAATAAATTCATTAAAAATCCTACATTGTGATTTTCTGGGAAAAAAATTCTCATTTTGTCTGTCATAGTTGACGTGTACCTATGATGAAAATGACAGGCCTCTCTCATCTTTTTAGGTGGGAGAACTTGCACAATTAGTGGCTGACTAAATACTTGTTTTCCCCACTGTATGGTGTGGAGGTGACTCAGAGAGTGAAACACAGTTCTAGCTACACCATCTATACAAAAGTTTGTGGACAACCCTTCAAATTAGTGGATTTGGCTATTTCAGCCACACCCGTTGCTGACAGGTGTATAGAATCGAGCACACAGCCATGCAATCTCCATAGACAAACATTGGCAGTAGAATGGCCCGTACTGAAAAGCTCTGTGACTTTAAAGTGGCACCGTCATAGGATGCCACCTTTCAACAAGTCAGTTCATCAAATTTCTTCCCTGCTAGAGCTACCCCGGTCAACTGTACGTGCTGTTATTGTGAAGTGGAAACGTCAAGGAGCAACAACAGCTGAGCCGCGAAGTGGTAGACCACACAAGCTCACAGAACGGGACCGGCGAGTGCTGAAATGCGTAGTGCGTAAAAATAGTCTGCCCTCGGTTGCAACATTCACTACCGAGTTCCAAACTGCCTCTGGAAACAACGTCAGCACAAGAACTGCTCGTCGGGAGCTTCATGAAATGGGTTTCCATGGCCGAGCAGCCGCACACAAACCTAAGATCACCATGTGCAATTGCCAAGCGTCAGGTGGAGTGGTGTAAAGCTTGCCGCCATTGGACTCTGGAGCAGTGGAAACTTGTTCTCTGGAGTGATGAATCACGCTTCACCATCTGGCAGTCAGACGGACAAATCTGGGTTTGGCCGATGCCAGGAGAACGCTACCTGCCCCAATGCATAGTGCCATCTGTAAAGTTTGGTGGAGGAGGAATAATGGTATGGGGCTGTTTTTCATGATTCGGGCTAGGCCCCTTAGTTCCAGTGAAGGGAAATCTTAAAGCTACAGCATACAATGACATTCTAAACAGTTCTGTGCTTCCAAGTTTGGGGAAGGCTCTTTCCTGTTTCAGCATTACAATGCCCCCGTGCACAAAGCGAGGTCCATACAGAAATTGTTTTTCGAGATCAGTGTGGAAGAACGTGAATGGCCTGCACAGAGCCCTGACCTCAACCCCATCAAACCCCTTTGGGATGAATTGGAACGCCAACTGCAAGCCAGGCCTAATCGCCCAACATCAGTACCTGACCTCACTAATGCTCTTGTGGCTTAATGGATGCATGTCCCTGCAGCAATATTCCAACATCTAGTGGAAAGCTTTCCCAGATGAGTGGAGGCTGTTATAGCAGCAAAGGGGGAACCAATTCCATATTAATGCCTGTGATTTTGGAATGACATGTTCAACGAGCAGGTGTCACGTACTTTTGGTCATGTAGTGTATGTTGACTATGAAGTTAGCTAATATGCTGACAATGTTGTAGGCTGTGTGTAGCGGTTAGCGATTATGCTATGAAGGTTAGGCTTGGAAAGGTTTTTTCACCTGTTCACAGACCGCTGTTGTGTTGTGCACTGAAGTCCACAAGCGAAGGAAAAAGTGAGAGGAGGAGAGCACGTAGATGGTTGTGAGAAGGAATTATAGAACTAGCAAAGTGATCATGCTGCTTGTATGTGGCTGCTATGAAAGTGGACTGTGTTTGAGGGTGATCGGGGGTGTATTCAGTCACCGATTCTGTTGAAGAACATTTCTTAAACAGAAGCAAACTGAACTAAACGGGGTTAACATACCTGCATTTTTTCAGTAGAAACTTGCAACTGTTGGACTAATGATTACACGCGAGATCAGCTAGATGCAGGCAAGAGTGTGCAAGGCGGTATTGAGTGTGTCACTGTCTGTCACCTTGATTACTAAAAAATGTCTCTCAAGCTGTGCACCTACGTGTAAACTTTCATTCACAGGCTAGGTTTGTAGCAACCTCATGATGGGTATAGTGACAATTCTAGTGTCATGTAGTAGCCTAAACCTATCGATGTTACATTGAGCTGGGTGAATGGAAGATGAATGACAGTCATCCAATATGCTGTAATAGAAGTAAAGGCCAATGCTCATAAAAAAAAATGTGTCCTCCTTCATCTTAAATTGCACCGACCGCCACTGATGTCAACACCCCACTACCACCACCACTACACACACACACACACACACATCTAACTCTGCATGCTTCACGGTTCCAAGGGCTTTTACTTACACCATACACACATGGCCTTATTCAATCAACAGCAGTAACCGGGTCGTTAGGATGGACCAAAAATAAATGAGTTTGATTCTCTTTCTAATTTCACATAGCGTATTATCCAACATTGATTTCCCATTAACTAAATAGTGTATTTTGTATTCTTCTGAAAATAAGTTGATATAATAAGATGTGTATACAACAGTTGTATACACACACACATACAACACACTGGCACCCATACAACAGTTGTATACACACACACACACATACAAACACACTGACACACACAGTCATTCCCAGTTTGTTATTCTGTGGGTGTTAAGTTCTCTCGGCGGGGCTGCTGAGCTGTGGAAGTTTCAAATCTTCCTCTTTCTTTCTCTTCCTTTATCTTAAATCCAACATGAAACACACTGAAGCTGTGGTTCACCCTCCAGTCTGGCATCCATTTACTCCCCCCACGGACATGTCAGCTATATCTTTACGAGAGG
>NC_139993.1:51808568-51866654 GCF_964263955.1 Coregonus lavaretus | reverse complement strand
TCAAGGCAAAGGGTGGCTATTTCAAGAAACTCAAATCTAAAATATATTTTGATTTGTTTAACACTTTTTTGGTTATTACATGATTCCATATGTGTTATTTCATAGTTTTGATTTCTTCACTATTATTTAAAAATAAAGAAAAACCTTTGAATGAGTAGGTGTTCTAAAACTTTTGACCGTTAGTGTATTTCTTTATACTTTTTCCCCCTATCCTACCATCCCTACCATGACTGGAGTAAACTAACGGACGACAATACTTCTACTGCTACTTACAGCTATTTTTGCTCACATGTACAGTACATGTAGATAAATCATTATACTGTACATATATTCCTAATTTCCTATTTCTGGAAGTGCTGGATTTTCACCCACATCGGCCAATCCACCATTCATTCTGATCTTAACTTTCCCAGTATAATGCCATTTTGTTATTTCCTTTTGCAGTACATCCCTCCATTTTACTGTGATGTCTTACAAGGGTCCTGAACCTCCCTATTTGTAACATTTCTACCAATATTGCCCTAAAAATAAATACTTTACCCAAGATAATGATATTTACCATTGACTTATTGTGTTTTTTCAGATCCCCTAAGAATACAGTTTGCAGGTCCATCTGAACCCTGATATTATGACATAACAACTGTTCCTGGACCTGACTCCAAAAATGAGCCACCGACGGACAGTACCAGAAAATATGTTATTTTGATTTTGTTTCCTTGTGGCAGAGTCTGCACAAGGCTGACTGGTCAATGCCCCATATAATGATCATTATTTTTGTTGCAAGTATTTTATATAATAGGTAAAATTAAATTTTAGTCATTTAGCAGACACTCTTATCCAGAGCAATTTACAGTAGTGAGTGTATACATTTTCATACTGTTCCCCTGTTGGAATCGAACCCACAAGTCTGGCATTGCAAGCTTCATGCTTGGACAGGACTAAGACAGATTGATGTGTCTTGTTGTTATATATATATATCAGTTCATGGACCCTATGCCAAGGTATTTGGACGTCAAAGACCTGTTCCCAACTGACTTGAATTTTATACAGCATTGCTTTCAAACCTTTTGACTGTAAGTGAAACTGATACATGTTCTGAGTTACACTAATCATTTTAAGCAATTTATGATTTTTTATGGGTGGCAGACCGACTAATTCTTTAATTTCTTCTTTAAGTAATTGTCTCTTCCAATTTTGTGGCAGAGCCGCGATGAGTTGGTTATCATTTTGTATTGAGCATACACCTCCATACACTGTTGTTAGTTACTTATGTGACATCGTTTTACCGTCCTTGTTTACAATGTCCTTCATAAATATTAGACCCTTGATGTACATTTTTTCAAAGAAAATAGTTTTTTTCTCTATCAGTACATTTGAGTTTAGCAATTTTATTTGCTGTAATATTAGATTAGCCTTTTTTGGAGGATGACATTTCATCGTAGCCAACTCTGTATGACTTCATTTAAAAAGGAGGATACTTTAAAATATAAGGTTTTAATCTGCAAAAAGGCAAAGAGCCCACTCTTAAACATAGGATGGGCCTCTCTTAGTAGCTTTCTAGAAAACCAGTTTGGATGTAGGTACAATTTTGGAACAATGGAGACTTTTCAGAGTGAGGTTTAATGCCTTAATGTTTACAGTTTTTTCTATTGCTAACAAGCATTGTTCAATACTGCGGATACATGTGCAAAACTCTAAATCTTTCTACCAAATGAAAGCTAACAGTCTCTCACAACATGCACACTTTGTCATTCATAGTATCATGACCTACAAAACTCTAAAAACAGCTACCATGTAAATTAAAATGTCTTTAATATCATATATTTTTAGATGAACCAACAGTCATTTTTACAAAAGAAGAGTGGCAAACCTGTACTGTATAGAATGTCCTGCAAGATATTTAAAGAAATAAAGCAGAAAGGCTGCAATATGCTTCAATCCACTCTAACTTCCAAGCATCTGCCTCTAACCCTAGGAAGCTCTTTGCCACCTTCTCCTCCCTGCTGAATCCCCCCCCCCCCCCCCCCCCCCCTCCCTCTCTGTGGATGACTTCGTCAACCATTTTGAAAAGAAGGTTGACGACATCCGATCCTCGTTTGTTAAGTAAAATGATACTGCTGGTCCTGCTCTCTCTCCAGATGAAATCTTGCAACTTGTGACGGCCGGCCGCCCAACAACCTGCCCGCTTGACCCTATCCCCTCCTCTCTTCTCCAGACCATTTCCGGAGAACTTCTCCCTTACCTCACCTCGCTCATCAACTCATCCTTGACCACAGGCTATGTCCCTTCCATCTTCAAGAGAGCGAGAGTTGCACCCCTTCTCAAAAAACCTACACTCGATCCCTCCGATGTCAACAACTACAGACCAGTATCCCTTCTTTTTTTTCTCTCCAAAACTCTTGAGCGTGCCGTCTTTAGCCAACTCTCTTGCTATCTCTCTCAGAATGACCTTCTTGATTTAAACCAGTCAGGTTTCAAGACTGGTCATTCAACTGAGACTGCTCTTCTCTGTGTCACGGAGGCTCTCCACCCTGCTAAAGCTAACTCTCTCTCCTCTGCTCTTGTCCTTCTAGACCTGTCTGCTGCCTTTGAAACTGTGAACCATCAGATCCTCCTCTCCACCCTCTCCGAGTTGGGCATCTCCGGCGCAGCTCACTCCTGGATTGTGTCCTACCTGACAGGTCGCTCCTACCAAGGGGTGTGGTGAGAATCTGTCTCCGCACCACGTGCTCTCACCACTGGTGTCCCCCAGGGCTCAGTTCTAGGCCCTCTCCTATTCTCGCTATACACCAAGTCACTTGGCTCTGTCATGTCCTCACATGGCCTCTCCTATCATTGCTATGCAGACGACACACAACTAATCTTCTCCTTTCCCCCTTCTGATAACCAGGTGGTGAATCGCATCTCTGCATGTCTGGCAGACATATCAGTGTGGATGACGGATCACCACCTCAAGCTGAACCTCGGCAAGACGGAGCTGCTCTTCCTCCCGGGGAAGGACTGCCCGTTCCATGATCTCGCCAACACAGTTGACAACTACGTTGTGTCCTCCTCCCAGAGTGCAAAGAGCCTTGGCGTGACCCTGGACAACACCCTGTCGTTCTCCGCTAACATCAAGGCGGTGACCCGATCCTGTAGGTTCATGCTCTACAACATTCGGAGAGTACGACCCTGCCTTACACAGGAAGCTGCACAGGTCCTAATCCAGGCACTTGTCATCTCCCGTCTGGATTACTGCAACTCGCTGTTGGCTGGGCTCCCTGCCTGTGCCATTAAACCCCTACAACTCACCCAGAATGCCTCAGCCCGCCTGGTGTTCAAACTTCCCGAGTTCTCTCACGTCACCCCGCTCCTCTGCACACTCCACTGGCTTCCAGTTTAAGCTCGCATCTGCTACAAGACCATGGTGCTTGCCTACGGAGCTGTGAGGGGAACGGCACCTCCGTACCTTCAGACTCTGATCAGTCCCTACACCCAAACGAGGGCATTGCATTCATCCACCTCTGGCCTGCTGGCCCCCCTACCTCTGCGGAAGCACAGTTCCCGCTCAGCCCAGTCAAAACTGTTCGCTGCTCTGGCACCCCAATGGTGGAACAAGCTCCCTCACGACGCCAGGACAGCGGAGTCACTCACCACCTTCCGGAGACACTTGAAACCCCACCTCTTTAAGGAATACCTGGGATAGGATAAAGTAATCCTTCTACCCCCCCCCCCTTACCCCCCCCCCCCCCCCCCCCCCCAAAAAAATACAAAACAAAACAACAACAACATATTGTAAAGTGGTTATCCCACTGGCTATAAGGTGAATGCACCAATTTGTAAGTCGCTCTGGATAAGAGCGTCTGCTAAATGATGTAAATGTAAATGTAAATGTAAATACAATTTAATGTATTTTTGCAAATTACTGTATTTTGCTTTTTGCTGAGTAATTCCAAAATAAACAAAAATAAATAATTCCAGTACTGTTAAACAAACAAAAAGTGTATACACACTATAAATATGCATAGCATATTGTCCAAATGAAACAGATATATAACAATGCTAGTCAACTCTGTCTGCTGCATTGGGCCACAAGTTCTCATCCACATCACACCGTATGGCCTCTCGCGCAATACACCTGGGAAAGAAACTCTTTGCATGCCTGATCCATCCCTGGCAATCTTCAGGAGAGATATCCAGGCATCCTGCATTCATTGCATCCAAGAGTGACATTTGATCATGTGGATGATGGTCATAAACTTTCCACTTCCATGAGGAAAATAATTATTCTATGGTGTTGAGGAAGGGAGATTAAGGGGGGAGGAAAAGTAACACCATCCCGGGATGGGTTAAAAACCACTGTGTGACTGCATGGGAGTGGTGAAAGGCCTGGCAAAAGCCTTCCATAGAGGTCATCCATGAATGAGTGGTCCTCTGTAGCTCAGCTGGTAGAGCACGGCGCTTGTAACGCCAAGGTAGTGGGTTCGATCCCCGGGACCACCCATACACAAAAAAATGTATGCACGCATGACTGTAAGTTGCTTTGGATAAAAGCGTCTGCTAAATGGCATATTATTATTATTATAATGAAATGAGGCGCTTTGTGTTGTATGGCCCAATTAGTGGTTTATGTAGCAGCAATCCTTCAGAGGATATTGCGGCACACATTGTGATGTTGGCAACCCTCTGGCCCGGGACATTCAATGTTGCTCTTTTCCCAATCACATTCCTTCCACGTCGGCATGTTTTGGCCATGTTAAAACCAGCCTCATTCACAAAGACGAACATGTGGGGTGTTGGCCTGGCATCAAGAAAAATGACATTCTAAAATATTGTAAATCCACAGGGCAACATAACAGTTATTCTATAACAGTAGTTTACATTACAGTATACTGTAACTGAAATCACTGCTGAGTGTGCAGTGCTCTGGTGGGTTTTGTTTAGAGTAAAAACAGTACTGTATTACAGGATATAGACATCTTACCTGTACCGGAGTTCCTTGACACGATCAGAGTTCCTCTCAAAGGGAACAGTGTACACCTGCTTCATGCTGATATGATGCTTTGCCAACACTCTCTCTTGAATTTCTCTGGGTTTTATGGCATTGTTGCTAATGACCATGTCAACAATTACAGCTTCCTGCTGAGCAGAGAAAATCCTACCTCTCCCCCCTCCATTTGGTAACCGTTGGGTCCTAAAACAGAAATAAAATTACACACGTGGTTCGGAGAGCTTTTGCTCGATTTACTACTCTACAGTAATTTTCAGTACAGTTAGATGCCCATGCAGAATGCATATCTTACCTGTTAGTTTGCTGGAAGGTTCTTATAATAGATGACACAGTTGAGCATTGCAAATTTGGCTGCACTCTGAGACCAGCATCTCTCATTGATAGACCATGATTGACAACATGATCAATGATTGTAGCCCTAATCTCATCTGACACTACAACTCTGGGTCTTCCCCTCAGTCGTCTTCCACCACGGATACGTAATCCTCTGCCTCTCCCGGCAACTCTTCCACCTCTGTAAGCCACTACACGATCTCTGGCTGGGTCCATGTTTATGTAAAATATATTCAAAAAATGGAAAACACCTGGGTAGATCTTCAGTTACGTAATGTAGAATGAAAATCAGCTGTGAATAATTAAGAGTTATTATTATTATTTTAATTTATATTTTGCTTTTACTGTTGCAATGTAAAAAATTGCAGTCTAATTCAATTTTCAGTAGCTTTTGAACTTGAGTTTAACCTTTTTGATAAGGGTATCTTAACATTTCCAAAATGGTCTGTAAATACATAGAGTTTTGTTGGTAAATGTGTTTTTGTGAGACAAGTATTTATGTAATTTGAAAGATGTCATTGAATGCATTTTGTGTCAAAGCAATGACAAATGATCCACAGGTTGCCACATAGAGTGTTGTTGTGATAACTATATTTAGAGTTTTGCACATGTATCCGCAGTATTGAACAATGCTTGTTAGCAATCGAAAAAAACTGTAATAGTTTTAACCTAAATGTTTTAATCTCTTGAATTTTTTCATCCTGGAGTTGGTAGAGCCATCAATAAATATGTAAACTGCAATATCACTACATAATTAATCAGGGTAATCTTCCTGTAAATACATAAGTGCTTCCCTCTCCACGGTTTCAAGATTCTATCTATTTTGCTAATTGTTCTATCAAAGTTAATAGTTGCAAGATCGCTCAACTTTTCCGGGATATGTACACCAAGCACATCGACTTCATCATCTGCCCATTTAATCGGGAGAACACATGGAATTTAACATTTGTATCTTTTAGAGACCCAATCCGTAATATAGTACACTTATCATAGTTGGGTTTAGTCCAGAGAAACTGGACTCAATGAGGCCCTTCAAGGTTGAAGATTGAGGACTCAAGAGAAAAGTTGAATCATCCATGTACATTCATACTTTTGTCTCTAATCCATAAATGTTTTGCCCCTTAATGTCATCATTAGATCAGATTTTTTATAAATACTTCTCTGAGAACTTTGAATTGTCAAGAGGCGGAAAACAAGGTTGCCCTCTGTCACCATGCCTATTTCTTATGGCCATTGAACTACAAAGTGTCGAAAGCGTTCCACAGGGACGCTGGCCCATGTTGACTCCAATGCTTCCCACAGTTGTGTCAAGTTGGCTGGATGTCCCGTGTAGCTCAGTTGGTAGAGCATGGCGCTTGCAGCGCCAGGGTTGTGGGTTCAATTCCCACGGGGACCAGTACAAAAAAAGTATTAAAATATATTCACTCACTGCTGTAAGTCACTCTGGATAAGAGCATCTGCTAAATGACAAAAAAATCTAAATGTCCTTTGGGTGGTGGATCATTCTTGATACACACGGGAAACTGTTGAGCGTGAAAACCCAGCAGTGTTGCAGTTCTTGACACACTCAAACCAGTGTGACTGGCACCTAATACCATAACCCATTCAATATTTTGTCTTGCCCATTCACCCTCTGAATGGCACACATTTACAATCCATGTCTCAATTGTCTCAAGGCTTAAAAATCATTCTTTAACCTGTCTCCTCCCCTTCATCTACACTGAGTGACATCAATAAGGGATCATAGCCTTCACCTGGATTCACCTGGTCAGTCTATGTCATGGAAAGAGCAGGTGTTCTTAATGTTTCGTACACTCAGTGTACATAGCCTACACACTCACACTCTTCCACCAAACTCCTTCATACACAGTCACATTGTCACCCACCAGGCCTATGTTTCCAGCGGTGCCCTAACCACAGGCTACCCCATGGTTGAGTGAAGCTGTTAAGCTGAATAATGGAGAGTTACTACACCACCCTAACCGTGAAAATATTTGTATTCCAACCATGCATACTTCCTGTCTTTCTCTCCTCTCCGACTCTCTCAAACTCCCTTCTCTCAGCCCACATCCCTCTCTTCTACCACTCTCTTTCCACCCACCACCAACTCTCCAGACAGAAAAACACTTTGAAAGTAAAGAGTAAAGAGAGAGTTCTTCTCACAAAACATTTCTCACAAACTTATATCATAGACAATACATCTTGAAGGAAAAGGGGGTGCGAGGTCCGACCTTAAATAATAGTTAAATATATACATCAGAGGTAGAGACACTCTCCATTACAAAATCTCATTTATTATGACTTCATTAAAAACTGTGTGACATTTCAGTCATAGACCTTAATCAGACACAGGATAGACATTATGTCTCACACATTGAGTCATGGGTGTGACTGGTTGCTTCTGAGAAGCCATAGCAGGGACTGGTCCAGGAAGTTGTATGACAAGTGTGATAGCGCTGCTAGCATTAATAATAATAATTTCTTACATTTGTAAAGCGCTTTTCATTATGCAGAATAATCTCAAAGTGCATTAGCACGTTATTTTAAAACTGGCAACGCTCACTCGGCGATGGAACATTGTCTGTCGCCACGCCAACGCACCTCATTACCATACATATTATGAGAGCGAAGCGCGTTCTGCTGGCGAACAAACAAACGAACGAATGAGCACTCTTGGTACTCGCTCATTAAAGAACTAACGGTCTTTTTTCTCACTGATAGGTCACAAATGGCACCCTATTACCTTTATAGTGCACACATTTTGACCAGGGCCCAGTTTATAGGGAAAAGGCTGACATTTGGGACACAACCTTTCTCTCTTCTTTTTTGTCTCAAATGAAGCTCCTGGTGCAGATATGTGTGCTACAGAGGAAAATAAAAGCCTATACTGCTATTTAATCACGGTTTAATTAACACTATAAACTACAGTACCACTAACCTCAGAAGAACAGTCATGCTATACAGTATGTGTGTCCCAAATGGCTCCCTATTCCCTCTACTTTTGACCAGAGCCCTAAGGGGTTCCCTATGGGCCTTGTCAAAAGAAGTGGACTATGTTGGGAATAGGGTGCTATTTGGGACACAATCCATAGTATGATAGCATTCACAGCCTTCTCACACGTAAAGTATGGCCCTGCGACCAGCTCTTACTATGTGTTCAGTTGGAGGTAAAAAGATGAGGGAGAAAATGAATTAACGTTTTATTAGATAGAGAGACTATGTCCAAAATGGCAGCCTATTCCAATGTAGTCCTCTACTTTTGACCAGAGTCCTATGGGCCCGGTTCAAAAGTAGTGCACTATATAGACAATAGGATGACATTTGGGATGCAGCCAAAATGGAGCTCTGAGAAGGCTTTCTGTGCCATAGCTTCCATGTGTGATAGTTGTTTCTGTCAATGTTTATTATACATATTATATGCATTATCTGTGAACTTCAGCAACCAACAATGGAGCCATTTCTTCTCTATGGAAGCTCTCAGATGTCCGCTTTGGGTTGAAAAACCTGCCCCAGCAGCAGAAGCAGAAGATATACACATTTACAGTGAGGGGAACTGTCAGTTAAATCAGACAAACACACACACACACACACAGACACACACAGACACACTGTCACGATCGTTATAAGAAGCGGACCAAGGCGCAGCGTGATAACCGTACATATTTTATTGTACTGAATACACGATCAAAACAACAAACGATACGTGAAGTCCTAGGTTACACACCAAAACAAACCATATGGAACACGATCCCACAATAAACAGTTCCAAACAGGCTGCCTAAGTATGGTCCCCAATCAGAGACAACAAGCTACAGCTGCCTCTGATTGGGAACCACCCTGGCAAACATAGAAATACACGAACTAGAACAAAACATAGAAAATAACACATAGAAAATCCACACCCTGGCTCAACATATATGAGTCCCTAGAGCCAGGGCGTGACAGTACCCCCCCCCCCCCCCAAAGGCGCGGACTGCGACCACGCCAACCAAACACCAGAGGGTAGGGGCCGGGTGGGCATTCGTAGGCGGATCCGGCTCCGGGCGTGACCACCACTCTCTCTCTACCCCCCCGTAGCACCCCTGGTCTGGTCTGGCCCCGCTGGCCGGAGCTGGACTGGACATCGGTGGAGCGGATTGCTCTGGCTCCGGTGTGGAGCAGCTGACCGGTGCCGGACCAGGCACCGGTGGAACAGGCACGGACCGTGCCGGACTGACGACGCGCACCACTGGCTTGGTGCGGGGAGCAGGAACGGGCCGGACCGGGCTGACGACGTGCACCACTGGCTTGGTGCGGGGAGCAGGAACGGGCCGGACCGGGCTGACGACACGCACCACTGGCTTGGTGCGGGGAGCAGGAACGGGCCGGACCGGGCTGGCGACACACACCACTGGCTTGGTGCGGGGAGCAGGAACAGGCCGGACCGGGCTGGCGACGCGCACCACTGGCTTGGTTCGGGGAGCAGGAACAGGCCGGACCGGGCTGGCGACGCACACCACAGGCTTGGTGCGAGGGACAGGAACAGGCCGGACCGGGCTGACGACACGCACCACTGGCTTGGTGCGGGGAGCAGGAACAGGCCGGACCGGGCTGGCGATGCGCACCACTGGCTTGGTGCGGGGAGCAGGAACGGGCCGGACCGGGCTGGCGACGCGCACCACTGGCTTGGTGCGGGGAGCAGGAACGGGCCGGACCGGGCTGGCGACACGCACCACTGGCTTGGTGCGGGAAGCAGGAACAGGCCGGACCGGGCTGGCGACGCGCACCACTGGCTTGGTGCAGGGAGCAGGAACAGGGCGGACCGGGCTGGCGACGCGCACCACTGGCTTGGTGCGGGGAGCAGGAACAGGCCGGACCGGGCTGGCGACGCGCACCACAGGCTTGGTGCGAGGGACAGGAACAGGCCGGACCGGGCTGGCGACGCGCACCACTGGCTTGGTGCGGGGAGCAGGAACAGGCCGGACCGGGCTGGCGACGCGCACCACAGGCTTGGTGCGAGGGACAGGAACAGGCCGGGCTGGACTGTGGAGACGGACTGGTCTGGAACGGAGAGCTGACACAACCCATCCTGGCTGAATGCCTATTTCCACACACTCTGTGTGAGGCATCAGCACAGGACGTACAGGGCTGTGCACTCGTACTGACACTACAGCACGTGGGACTGGCGCAGGATATCCGGGACCGAGGAGGGGTACTGGAGGCCACGAGCATTGAGCCGGCACACTCCGTCCTGGCTGCATGCCCACCTTAGCACGACACGTGCGTGGTGCTAGCACAGGACGTACAGGACTGTGCCGGAACACTCGTGGCACAGTACGTAGCTCCACATAACTCGGAACCTGCCCAGTCTCACGCTGCCTAGCCTGAGTACGGGAAGTTGGCTCTGCTCTACCTCTAGGCTCCGCCAACCACCCTTCCAGCCCCCCAAACCTGTTGGCCTCCTCTCCTAAATCGCCGATGCGCCCTGTAGCTGCCTCCAGCAGCCCCGTCGTCCATGCCGTGTGCCCCCCCCAAAAAATGTATTGGGGTTGCCTCTCGCATGTCCGTCGTCGGCACGGTTGGTGCCGTTTCTCCTCTCTTGCCAGGGCCTGTACCTTTGCCCAGGGCCCTCTGCCCGCGAATATGTCCTCCCAAGACCACCATTCGCCCACCTGGGTCATCGCCAACTCCTCCTGCTTGGCACGCTGCTTGGTCCTTTTATGGTTGGATCTTCTGTCACGATCGTTATAAGAAGCGGACCAAGGCGCAGCGTGATAACCGTACATATTTTATTGTACTGAATACACGATCAAAACAAACCAACAAACGATACGTGAAGTCCTAGGTTATACACCAAAACAAACCTTACGGAACACGATCCCACAATAAACAGTGCCAAACAGGCTGCCTAAGTATGGTCCCCAATCAGAGACAACAAGCTACAGCTGCCTCTGATTGGGAACCACCCTGGCCAACATAGAAATACACGAACTAGAACAATAACATAGAAAATAACACATAGAAAATCCACACCCTGGCTCAACATATAAGAGTCCCCAGAGCCAGGGCGTGACACACACACACACAATATACATATATATATATATATATATATATATATATATATATATATATATATATATATATATATACACACACTCTCCTGAGGTCTGCAAGAACTTAAAAGGACAATCTGTAGTTAAAACAATTCCAAAGTGGGCACTCTGCCACTGATTAGGTAAACAGCTGAGGGATGGGGCTGGAGAAATGTAATCACTCTGAAACTCATGGACAGAGCTACGGAAAAATTACAAGTTTGAACCAAACATTGGAGTAAAAACAAACTTATTGAACAGTTGAACTAAGCTCATGAGGCATTTATAAGTTATATTCTTCAAGAATCAACGGGATATACATATAATTATTTTAGAAGTCTAAAAATGGATGTTGCAACTGCATATTTCCCCTTTAAACTCTGCAAACAGAGACACAGAGGGTGCCACTCTGTGCGGTTCTCTCTTAGTATGAGCTGGCAGGATAAATCATTGATGCACCCCTCTCCTTCTCTCTCTTGTCCATTACGTTTCTCCGCTCCTCTGTCAGTTTGTGTAATGGTCTACTACAGTATCTGTCGTCTTTTATGGTTCCTTACTCTATCTACCGCCACACACTACAACAGCAGCAGGTTGTAGTTAGTGGTTAGGTAGTTTTGTGTCAGCCTCTTTGTTTACCTCTCTCGAAGTGATGGCTGCACTTTGTGATTCTAGACAGTGTGGTTAGGCAATATTCCTTTTTGTAATGCTTACTGACAAGATGTGTGTGTGTTCTCATCTTGTGTGTGTGTGTGTCTGTGTGCTGTGGTTCTCCTCCTCTCAGAGATAACAGGCAGTTTCTTCCACTCCTCCCCTCCTTCACTCCTTCACCCCTCTATTCCTCCACTCCTTGTGAAACATTGAAAGGAAATCTAATCAGAGCTGCCCCCCGGAGAGACTAGTTCATGTAGAATTGATCTGACAGGGATTGCTCATGTTAACATGCTCTCTTAGGAGGCAGGGTGTACAGCAATGTGTGTGTGTGTATGTGTGTGTGTGAGTGACAGAGATGTAAGCCATCTCACAGATGTCTTAGTGTCCTTTCGGTGCTTTCCCATTGATCACTGTAACGTGTTATAAACCCATTTGAAATATAGCACGAGTCCACATTAACTGTCATTTACAGGTTCTAGCCACTCCCAGTCCCAGTCCATCTTCACGGAGCTCTAATAATTCAGTCTTATCCTTTCCTCTCCTCGCTCTCTTGCTCTTCTCCTCTAATCTTCTCTCTCTGCTTTTCTCCCTCTCATGTCCTCTCTTCTAGAACAGTCCTTTTCTCTCCTGTCTTCTTTACAAACCTCTCCTCTCTTTGAGTGTCCTTTGCTTTCTTCTCTTCTATCCCTTCTCCCTTCGCTTTTCTGCCCTCTGCTCTCCTCTTCCTCTTCTCTTCTCTTCTATCCCCTCTTCCTCCTTGTTGTCCATCTCTCTTTCCCCTCTCTCTGTGAAAATGGTGGACTTGTTTATGTAGACACACCAGTGGAGGCTCCTCACAGGGGGAAGGGAAGGACAACAATACACAGTGAATTTCAAAAACAAATGAAATAATGAAACATTTAAAAAGTTTTCATTTTTAGATCGAACTATACTAAATATATTTACGTCACCAAATACAGTGCCTTGCAAAAGTATTCATCCACCTTGGCGTTTTTCCTATTTTGTTGCATTACAACCTGTAATTTAAATTTATTTTTATTTGGATTTAATGTAATGGACATACACAAAATAGTCAAAATTGGTGAAGTGAAATAAAAAAAATAACTTGTTTCAAAAAATTCTAGAAAATAAATAACGGAAAAGTGGTGCGCGCATATGTATTCACCCCCTTTGCTATGAAGCCCCTAAATAAGATCTGGTGCAACCAATTACCTTCAGAAGTCACATAATGAGTTAAATAAAGTCTATGTGTGTACAATCTAAGTGTCACATGATCTGTCACATGACCTCAGTATATATACACCTGTTCTGAAAGGCCCCAGAGTCTAAAACACCACCAAGCAAGTGGCACCATGAAGACCAAGGAGCTCTCCAAACAGGTCAGGGACAAAGTTGTGGAGAAGTACAGATCAGGGTTGGGTTATAAAAAAATATCAGAAACTTTGAACATCCCACCATTAAATCCATTATTAAAAAATGGAAAGAATATGGCACCACAACAAACCTGCCAAGAGAGGGCCGCCCACCAAAACTAATGGACCAGGCAAGGAGGGCATTAATCAGAGAGGCAACAAAGAGACCAAAGATAACCCTGAAGGAGCTGCAAAGCTCCACAGCGGAGATTGGAGTATCTGTCCATAGGACCACTTTAAGCCGTACACTCCACAGAGCTGGGCTCTACGGAAGAGTGGCCAGAAAAAAGCCATTGCTTAAAGAAAAAAATAAGCAAAGACGTTTGGTGTTCGCCAAAAGGCATATGGGAGACTCCCCAAACACATGGAAGAAGGTACTCTGGTCAGATGAGACTAAAATCAAGGAAAGCGCTATGTCTGGCGTAAACCCAACACCTCTCATCACCCCGAGAACACCATCCCCACAGTGAAGCATTGTGGTGGCAGCATCATGCTGTGGGGATGTTTTTCATCGGCAGGGACTGGGAAACTGGTCAGAATTGAAGGAATGATGGATGGCGCTACAGGGAAATTCTTGAGGGAAACCTGTTTCAGTCTTTGAGTCTGGGACGGAGGTTCACCTTCCAGCAGGACAATGACCCTAAGCATACTGCTAAAGCAACACTCAAGTGGTTTAACGGGAAACATTTAAATGTCTTGGAATGGCCTAGTCAAAGCCCAGACCTCAATCCAATTGAGAATCTGTGGTATGACTTAAAGATTGCTGTACACCAGCGGAACTCATCAAACTTGAAGGAGCTGGAGTAGTTTTGCCTTGAAGAATGGGAAAAGATCCCAGTGGCTAGATGTGCCAAGCTTATAGAGACATACCCCAAGATACTTGCAGCTGTAATTGCTGCAAAAGGTGGCTCTATAATAATTATGCACGCTCAAGTTATCTGTTTTTTTGTCTTATTTCTTGTTTGTTTCACAATAAAAAATATTTTGCATCTTGAAAGTGGTAGGCATGTTGTGTAAATCAAATTATACAAACCCCCAAAAAATCAATTTTAATTGAGTTATTTCTACATTGCTCTATTGTTCTTTGTGCATCTATCATGTGTTTGGGTCCACATCGCCTGTTTAGTTGTTGACATGCAAATAGGCATATTTTCCCCATACTGTGTTATAGCCTAAATTCTCCTATTTTCTTTACAGAACCACAATTAGTATCAGAAAGAGTGGTGTTGTATGTGTGTGTGTGGATCTTCATTAAACCTTGAACTGGAACTACTGCTTCCTCGTGTTCTGAACAGACACCCTGTGGTGGTTGCTACCGGCCTAAAATCCAACACCTACGTTTTTTATCCCTTTTTATTGGTCCTTTCATAATTCATAAACAACCCATATTTTTCATGGTCCTTCGAGCCGGATTCAGTAACTGCCAAAGTTCAAGGATGCCAGTCTCCAGAGAAGATCCTCCACAAGTTGTGGTTCGTCCCCGCCGTCAGACTCGCCCCCCACATCGTCTGGTCGACTATGAGGTAAGCTACGAGTCAAAGCAGACACCACACACAACAACACACCACTCCAACGAGGGACCACGAGTAGAGGGCGCTGTGAGTGGAATTAATTAGTCTCACAATAAGACCAGCAGCAGCTACCCTCCTGTACAAGATCATAGAGAAACCTGTTCTTCTTCCAGAACAGTCGTAACATGCCTGAAGCTGATAGGAGAGGAAACTGAGAAATTGACACGGGAGATACTGGAGCTATCAGATGAGCTAAATTCATCCGCTTCAATGGGTCCCCAACAGTTCAAGTCACTACCCAGGCTGACCAGCAACAGTGAGGATGGAGCCTCACCTTCATCAATGGCCAACTCATTGGCCCCCCATAGCAGGCGCACCTCGACTAGAGATTGTCATCATCAAAGTCAGCCTGAGCGGGCACAGCTGGTGACAACCAGAGAAGATAAACTGCAGACACAAAGGCAGCGTGATAAGATAGATTAGCTCATTGAAAACCTTGGGATCATAGGGCTCTCCTTCTCAGACCAGTCATCCTCACTGTCATCATCTACTCAGTCAACCCCTCGACGTCGCGAGCCATCGCACCAGCGAGACCGGTCGACTTCTCATTGCAGAACTCGTAGCCCTACAGCGCCACCTAGAGGGCTGACTTCACAGGATCGCCAATGTCAGCCCTCAACTAACCGCTGCAGTCAGCCTACACCTGATCGCCGTCGTCAGCCTGCACCTGACCGTCGCCGCCGCGACTACTCACCTGACCGTTATGGTCAGCCTACACCTGATCGCCGTCGTCAGCTCGCACCTGACTGTCGCCACCGCGACTACTCACCTGACCGACGCCGATGCGACTACTCACTTGACCACTACGGTCAGCCTATGCATGATTGCCATCGTAAACCCTCAACTGATTGCCATTGTCAGGCCACGCCTGAATGTCGCCGCCGCGACTACTCACCTGACCGTAGCCACCGCGACAACTCACCACCCCTCACCTAACCATCGCCACTGCGACTACTTGCCTGACCGTAACCGCCGGGCCTACTCACCTGATCATCGTCGGTACTCACCTGTCCGCTACCTTCTCCAACCAGCCGGGAGCGCGTCTACCGTGGACCAACTCCTACCATCCCCAACTTCATCAATGAAGACCCATGCGAGTTTGCAAGCCTGAAGGTGGCCCTCTACAATGTGCTGCCTGTAGATGCAACAGAGTGCTTCAAGTTTCAGATATTGGTGGACCACCTGAAGTTGGAAGAGGCTTTGCTAATTTGCTGACTCCTACAGCAACAACAGGTACCCATACAGTGCCACCATGGAGTCCCTCACAGAACTGTATGGCCAGCCCCACCAGATTTCCCTCCAACGCATCACAGGGTTAATGGATGGCCACAACATCAAGAGTGGTGACACCAAGGCATTCCGAAGATTCACTCTGAGGGTGCGTGCCTTGGTTGGCATGTTGGATGAGCTAGGGAGTAATGGACAGACAGAACTGAGGTGTGGCTCACACGTCTCCCGCCTCGTAGCTAAGTTACCACATGACCTAAGAGCCAGCTTCACGAGATGTGTGAACCCCATCAAGACATCCATTCCAACCCTCCTTCACCTGGCAGAGAGGCTCGAGTACGAGGTGAGAGTGCAAGTATATGGCACGCAGTTCAGTAGCGAACAAAGCAGAGACCACCCTAGCTCACGCCGAGATGAGTGTAAAGACAAATCCTTCCCCAAGACCATCACCATTCTCCATGGAGGTGAGCAGAGAAAGGACGAAGTCGAACTCTCTGCACAGACCCAGTCTCCGGAGGAAAGGTCACGGGAGAAGCCAAAGAAGTATTGTCCGTTCTGCAACACCACACAGCATTACATGAATCAATGCAACTTTCAGCTCCTTTCCTTGCCTGGTGAGCTCAACCTTCCGAAAGCAGGAAGGTGCTGCTGAAGATTAGTCGAGTCATCTTGCGGAGCGGCAACAAGTCACTTGACACCTACGCCCTGTTGGACAACGGGTCGGAGCGCACTATACTTCTACATGAAGCAGCAGAGCAGCAAGGCCTCCAAGGAAATCCTGAGGACTTGGCACTTCGTATGGTGCATCAAGATATCCGAGTTGTCCATGGAGCATCTGTGTCATTCTCTGTGGCCCCTGTTACTCAACCAAACAGGTCCTTTGACATCCACAGAGACTTCACAGCTGAAGAGTTGGGTTTGCACCGCAAACCTACCCGGTCGAAGCCCTTAAGAAAAGATATCGGCACCTGAAAGGCCTACCCCTTCAACCGCTGGACCAGGTGCAGCCGTTACTGTTGATCGGATCAGACTATCCCCATCTAATCACCCCGATAGAGCCAGTGCATTTGGGTCCCCCTGGCGGACCCGCCGCCATCAAGACTCAGCTCAGATGCACCCTTCAAGGTCCTTCAAAGTTCCTGCAGCAAAGTCTTGCTCCACAACAGTGCCTTCATACATCCCTTGTCTCTCCATCTGCAGAGCTCTTCAGCCATGTAGAGAAGCTCTGGCAGTTGGATGCGCTACCGTACAGGAGTGAGAAGCTCGTCACACGGTCCAGACAAGATGTAGAAGCCATGCAGGAGAAGATAGTCAGGGTCGAAGTGGACAGGGTTCAAAGGTACGCCACTCCCCTTTTGTGGAAGAAGAACCTTCCTCCCTTGGAAGCTCCGAAGGAGGCAGTACTAAGGGACAGAGAAGCGTCTGTCCAAGGATCCAGAGAAAGCAGCAGTGTACAACGCAGAGATTCACAAGTTGGTGGAGTCCGGCCACGTTAAGAAGGTATCCCCAGTAGCAGTCGAAGAGTACCAAGGTTGATACATTCCACATCATATGGTCCATCACAATGGGAAAAATAGAGTCGTCTTCAACTGTTCCTTCAACTACAGGGGCAAGAGCTTGAACGATCAACTCTTTCCCGGACCTACTTTGGGAGCTACTCTGCTTGGAATCCTTCTCCGTTTCAGGGAACACTCTGTGGCCATCAGCAGTGACATAAAGGGGATGTTCCATCAAGTCCACCTGCTACCCGAAGACCAGCCTCTTCTCCGGTTTCTGTGGCGAGACCTAAACCGTGATGATTACGCTGATGTCTATGAGTGGCAGGTTCTTCCCTTTGGGACGACATGTAGCCCATGCAGCGCCACGTTTGCCCTTCAGAAGCATGTGTTTGACCACAGTGAGCCCGAAGAAGATATGCGTTTTTCTATAGAACGCTGTTTCTATGTAGACAACTGTCTACAAAGCCTCCCCTCTGCGGATGAAGCCAATAAACTGTTGGACAAGCTGAAGCACCTTCTTGCTGAGGGAGGATTCGATCTACGCCAGTGGGCCAGCAACCGTCCAGCAGTCATCGAACACCTACAGTTGAAGTCAGAGGTTTACATACACCTTAGCCAAATACATTTAAAATCAGTTTTTCACAATTCCTGACATTTAATTCTAGTAAAAATTCCCTGTTTTAGGTCAGTTAGGATCACCACTTTATTTTAAGAATGTGAAATGTCAGAATATTAGTAGAGAGAATGATTTATTTCAGCTTTTATTTCTTTCATCACATTCCCAGTGGGTCAGAAGTTTACATACACTCAATTAGTATTTGGTAGCATTGCCTTTAAATTGTTTAACTTGGGTCTGTCACGTTCGTTGAAGGACGGACGGACCAAGGCGCAGCGTGATATACGTACATGTTTATTTACACTTAATAAACACAACGACAAAACAACAAACTAAACGAAAATGTGAAGTCCAAGGTAGCACACACAACATACCTTACACGGAACAAGATCCCACAACTATACAGTGCCAATAGGCTGCTAAAGTATGGTCCCCAATCAGAGACAACGAGCGACAGCTGCCTCTGATTGGGAACCACACCGGCCAACATAGAAATACACATACTAGATAATAAACATAGAAAACGCACAACAAAGAATATACACACCCTGACTCAACATTTAAGCGTCCCCTGAGTCAGGGCGTGACAGGGTCAAACATTGTGGGTAGCCTTCCACAAGCTTCCCACAATAAGTTGGGTGAATTTTGGCCCATTCCTCCTGACAGAGCTGGTGTAACTGAGTCAGGTTTGTAAGCCTCCTTGCTCGCACACGCTTTTTCAGTTCTGCCCACAAATGTTCTATAGGATTGAGGTCAGGGCTTTGTGATGGCCACTAAAATACCTTGACTTTGTTGACCTTAAGCCATTTTGCCACAACTTTGGAAGTATGCTTCGGGTCATTGTCCATTTGGAAGACCCATTTGCGACCAAGCTTTAACTTCCTGACTGATGTCTTGAGATGTTGCTTCAATATATCCACATAATTTCCCTTCCTCATGATGCCATCTATTTTGTGAAGTGCACCAGTCCCTCTTGCAGCAAAGCACCCCCACAGCATGATGCTGCCACCCCCGTGCTTCACAGTTGGGATGGTGTTCTTCGGCTTACAAGCCACACCCTTTTTCCTCTAAACATAACGATGGTCATTATGGCCAAACAGTTCTATTTTTGTTTCATCAGACCAGAGGACATTTCTCCAAAAAGTACGATCTTTGTCCGCATGTGCAATTGCAAACCGTAGTCTGGTTTTTTTATGGCGGTTTTGAAGCAGTGGCTTCTTCCTTGCTGAGCGGCCTTTCAGGTTATGTCGATATAGGACTCGTTTTACTGTGGATATAGATACTTTTGTACCTGTTTCCTCCAGCATCTTCACAAGGTCCTTTGCTGTTGTTCTGGGATTGATTTGCACTTTTCGCACCAAAGAACGTTAATCTCTAGGAGACAGAACGCATCTCCTTTCTGAGCGGTATGACGGCTGTGTGGTCCCATGGTGTTTATACTTGTTTGTACAGATGAACGTGGTACCTTCAGGCATTTGGAAATTGCTCCCACGGATGAACCAAACTTGTGGAGGTCTACAAAAAAATGTTCTGAGGTCTTGGCTGATTTCTTTTGATTTTCCCATGATGTCAAGCAAAGAGGCACTGAGTTTGAAGGTAGGCCTTGAAATACATCCACAGGTACACCTCCAATTGACTCAAATTATGTCAATTAGCCTATCAGACGCTTCTAAAGCCATGACATCATTTTCTGGAATTTTCCAAGCTGTTTAAAGGCACAGTCAACTTAGTGTATGTAAACTTCTGACTCACTGGAATTGTGATACAGTGAATTATAAGTGAAATAATCTGTCTGTAAACAATTGTTGGAAAAATTACTTGTGTCATGCACAAGGTAGATGTCCTAACCGACTTGCAAAAACTATAATTTGTTAACAAGAAATTTGTGGAGTGGATGAAAAACAAGTTTTAATGACTCCAACCAAAGTGTATGTAAACTTCAGACTTCAACTGTACCTCAAGAGTCCAGGTCAGAGGACGGTGATCTGTGGTTCACCCAGGATGGCGTGGAACCCCAAGAGCACACCCTTGGATTACGATTGCATTGTCTGTCTGACACTCTTGGCTACAAGCAAGGTCACATGGAGAAAGTTGAACCCACCATGCGCAACATATATCGGATCCTTGCCAGCCAGTACGATTCACTAGGCTTCATCGTCCCATACACCACACGGGCCAAGGTTGTGGTCCAGAGGTTCTGGAATAAGAAAAGTGGGTGAGATGACCCAGACCTACCTGAAGATCTTCTCCAAGCGTGGCTTATTTGGAAGAAATAACTTCCACAGCTGTCTCAGGTCACACTGCCAAGGTGTTACATCAGCCCCGACATGGACCGCCCAACCAGCACAAGAAGTGTTCACGTCTTCAGTGATGCCTCAGAACGTGCGTACGGTGCCGTTGCGTACCTCCGTACTGAAGACACCAATGGACGGATCCAAATAGCATTCCTTACAGCAAGATCAAGAGTGGCCCCAAAATGACAACAGTCGATGCCAAGACTCGAGCTCTGCGCTGCACTCACCGGTGCCCAGCTTGCTGTGGTCATCAGAAAATAACTCACCCTGGAAATCAGAGGTCACGTACTGGTCGGATTCTACAACAGTCTTAACCTGGCTCCAGTCATACTCCTGCAGGTACAAAGTATTTGTAGGCACAAGAGTCGCAGAAATACAGGAGCTCACAGACCCCCAGGTCTGGCGTTACGTGGACACGGAGAGAAATCCGGCTGACGACATCACAGGTGGCAAGACGCTGTCTCTTTCAGAACACAACTGTTGGAGTCAAGATCCTCCATTCCTGTGGCAGGCCCAGTCATCCTGGCCGAGAAGACCAGACCAAGTACCTCCTGACGAAGTAGAGGAGCTGCGGAAGCCTACCTTCTGTGGACTCTTGACAGCGGACACCAAGTCGTCTCTCCCTGATGTTGCCCAGTTCAACACTTTCCATGAGCTGGTGGAAGCCACAGTGCAGTTGCTACACGGGGCGGCCAGTAGTGCCGACAGCCCTTCAGCCGACAATTTGAAGCAAGCAGAACTCGAAGTACTCAGACATGCTCAGTCTGAGAGCCTCCCAGAAGATGTCTCCCTACTAGAGGCAGGCAAGCCAATCCTTCCGAGCAGCCAGATGGTGACGCTGGCCCCGGAGTATGACGACGACACCGGATTGATTTGTGTTGGAGGTCGCCTTCGGAGGTGTGACCAGCTGGGCCCTGACGTTCTTCACCCAGTGGTTCTGGACCCAGGTTATCCGCTCACCAGGTTGCTGATCAAGAAATATGATGAGCAGCTGAGGCACCCGGGCCCAGAGAGGGTGTTTTCTGAGTTACGTCAAAGGTTCTGGATTCTGAGAGGGAGGGCAGCCATTCGCCTTTTTTTTCAGCTTGGCTGCACGAATGTAGGAAGTGGCGAGGCCAGCCAGATGTACCTAGGATGGCTGACCTGCCTCCAGCCCGACTGCAGCTCCACAAGCCCACATTTTATTCTACAGGCGTGGACTGCTTTGGACCGTATATCATCAAGATTGGCCGAAGAAAATTAAAAAAGATGGGGCATCATCTTTAAGTGCATGACCACACAGGCTGTTCACATGGATCTACTGACGAATTTGGATTCCGAATCATTCCTAATGGCGTTGAGATGCTTCATCGCTCGAAGAGGAAAACCCTTTGAGATCCTGTCTGATCGTGGAACAAATTTCAAGGGAGTGGAGCGAGACTTACAGGAGGCCTTCATGACTCTCCACCCACAGCTCCAGGAACAGTTAGCCAGTCAGAAGATTTGCTTCACCTTCAACCCACCAAGTGCACCACACTTTGGAGGATGCTGGGAGAGGGAGATCAGATCCATCAAGACTTCCCTGCAAACCACTCTTGGTGCGCAGACAATCTCCGAAGAGGTGCTGAGGACTGTCCTAATCGAAATGGAAGGGATCTTGAACTCCAAGCCCTTGAGATATGTGTCGTCGGACATTGCGGATCCGGATCCAATCACTCCTAACTCTCTTCTCATGGGGCGGCCAGACTCGTCACTACCACGTGGTCTACTCAGAGTCTGAATTGCTCAGTCGCAAAAGATGGAGACACAGCCAGGTTCTAGCCGACCATTTCTGGCACTGCTTCACACGGAACTACTTACCTGCACTTCAAGGCCGCCATAAGTGGCACAAGGATAAGGAAGACCTTGTAGTTGGGACCGTTGTGATGGTCGTCGATGATCAGTCTCCTAGGGCCCTCTGGCAAGTTGGAACTGTCAAGTCAGTTATCCCTGGAGCAGATGGGAAAGTGAAGACAGCAGAGATCCAAGTCAAGGACAGAACCTACGTCAGGCCTGCTGCTCGACTCATCCAGCTGCCCGCCCTTCCTCAAGAAGCTACTTACCCTTAGCTGGCTTGTCTGTTGAAGCAAATATGTACAACACATTTGGGGGCGGCTGTAAAAACGGCCAGCTCATCTCCTTTCCAAGACCCCCAACTTTCTTTTGGTTTTCCTATTGGAATAAGGTCACGCCAATCATCATAATTGTATTAGCCAATCAGCAGCCTTTTCCTCTGGGACTTAGCATAATACCCGACCAGGCAGGGCCTCAGGCAGTCTGTAGTTTCAGTTCTGATGACCAACCTGTTTTTATCTCCTGCTTATACTACCTCCTTAGAAGAAATTGCTTTTCTTTCTGATGTTTATTGTGCGTGCAGCTAAATGTAAGTTCCAAAATCCTGATGTCTTGTTGTTTGGAGCTAAATAGTGTCTGTTGTAAATATTTACCATTTGTGTTAAACTTGTTAGGTAGCTAGTTTACGTTCTCCCGCTAGCGTTAGCATTAGTATTAGCATTGTCATCCGGAATGCATGACTATTTAGCATGCTTATTAGCGATTAGCATTTGTTAGCGTTTGTCTGTGGTGCTAGGCTATTTTCGGTTGTAGATTGCTCATGCGTATTATGTTGTTTTATAATGTGTAGTTATTTCTACATTGCTCTATTGTTCTTTGTGCATCTATCATGTGTTTGGTTCCACATAGCCTATTTAGTTGTTGACATGCAAATAGGCATATTTTCCCCATACTGTGCTATAGCCTAAGTTCTCCTCTTTTCTTTACAAAACTACAATTAGTATCAGAGAGAGGGGTGTTGTATGTGTGTGTGTGTCACGACTTCCTCCGAAGCTGCCTCCTTGTTCGGGCAGGCTTCGGCATTCGTTTTCACCGGCCTTCTAGCCACTGCCGCTCCCATATCTCATCATTCCATTTGTCTTGTCTTGTCAATTACACACTACCTGGTTTATATTCCCCTCGTTAGTACGTGTTTAAGTGTTCCCTCTGCCCCCCTTGTCCTTGTGGGTGATTGTTCATTGTGAGGATTAGTAGCTCGGTTGAGCTCAGTATTTTTTATTGCCGGGGTATTTTCCCATGTGCATGTTTGTTCCAGTGCGCCTGTTTTGCGCACTGGACTGGTTACGCTGGATTACAGAATAAACTCTGTATACTGTGATTTACCCTCCTGCGCCTGACTCCTTCAAATCACGCATCACAGTGTGTGGATCTTCATTAAACCTTGAACTAGAACTACTGCTTCCTCGTGGTGGTTGCTACCGGCCTAAAATCCAGCACCTATGTTTTTTATCCCTTTTTATTGGTCCTTCGAATTCATAAACAACCCATATTTTTCAATGTGTTTCTGTGGGTAGAGTTAAAGTGTGGGTAGAGTAAAATTGTGTGTGTGTGTGTGAGAAAGATGGAGAGAGAGAGAGAGAGAGGAGTAAAATCAGCGTAAAGACCGATTAATAAATGAATGGCATTTTATGTTTTCTAAGTATTTTAAGAAATTATTTATGTCAATGAGTCATTCAGGTAGCAGATGAAAGTAACAAAGTAAAACAGTAAGGAACTTCCCCAAGCCTAACAGAATAGCAATTCATATTGATTAGATAGATATAAGATCATTGTTTCAGTGTGATAGAAGAAAGAATGGTTCCCTAATGCCCTTCATTAATATAAAATACCTCCATAGTTTTATACTTTTACTAAAGTGAAGAAGACAAAGTTATTCTTCTCCTTGAAGTTCAGTTGAAGATAAGTTACTACAATAGTTGCTCTCGCCATTCTCCTTCACACTAACACACCTGTGATCACTCAACACCTCTCTCTCACCCTCCTTCCTCTCTCTCTCTCTCTCTCTCTCTCTCTCTCTCTCTCTCTCTCTCTCTCTCTCTCTCTCTCTCTCTCTCTCTCTCTCTCTCTCTCTCTCTCTCTCTCTCTCTCTCTCTCTCTCCCCTTCCTCTCCCTCTCTCCCTGCATTGTGTCAGACGCTGGCTGGCTTGCAAGCAGGGTTTAGTGGCTCGGTGCCCCTGCGCCTGTACAGGGCCAGAGAGGAGAGAGAGCAGTCTACAGGAACAGCTTCCAGGACTTATCTCCCCAGAGCAGGTGTGTGTGTGTGTGTGCGTATGTGTTTGTTTGTATGTGTGTGTGTGTGTGTGTGTGTGTGTGTGTGTGTGTGTGTGCTTGCGTGTGCATGTGTGTGTGTTTGTGTCTCAACTACTCGTAAACCCTGGAAGCTTGAACTCCAGAACAGAAGCTTTATCACAGAAGGGAGGAAAGGATGGAAGCTGAACTGGAGAGAGAGAAAGAGATGGAGAGAGAGAGGTGATGGAGGGGCAGATGAAGAGAGGGAGAGAAAAATACACAGAGAGAAAGGGGAAGCTGGAGAAAGAGAGAGAAAGAAAGAGATGGCGATAGAAAGCGAAATAGGGGTACAGAAGGAGGAAGCAGAGAGAGATGGTGGGATAAATATTTAGACCAAATTATTGCCCTACTACCAATTCTTTCTTCTGGAAAATTACAGTATTTCGGGCATTTGGGCAGTTTCTCACCAATTTATGTAGAGTTCAGAACTGAGTCAGAAAGTCAAGAACATGTCACCAGAAACCCTCAGATAAGAGCTCTTCCACTGTCAGTGAGGACACAAATATTCTGTAAGACTGTTCTGCAGGAGGGTGTCGCAAATGGCACGCTTTTCCCTATGTAGTGCATCAATTTTGACCAGGGCCCATATAGGGCTCTGGCTAAAAGTAGTGAACTATATAGGAATTAGGGTGTCATTTGGGACACAGGCCAGGCATTCTGACAGGCGTTTTAGGAAGCTTTGATCCACAAAGTCTTCAACATCCTCAACCCAATGACTGCAACATGACATACATAGCCTACTGCACATAACCTACTTCGGAAAGTACTCAGACCCCTTGACATTTTCCACATTTTGTTACGTTACAGCCTAATTCTAAAATGGATTACATTTTTTAAAATCCTCATCAATCTACACACAATACCCCATAATGACAAAGCGAAAACAGATTTTTAGACATTTTTGCAAATAATTTAAAAATACAAAACAGAAATACATAATTTACACAAGTATTCCGACTCTTTACTAGGAGACTCGAAATTGAGCTCAGGTGCATCCTGTTCCCATTGATCATCCTTGAGATGTTATTACAACTTGATTGGAGTCCACCTGTGGTAAATTCAATTGATTGGACATGATTTGGAAAGGCACATACCTGTCTATATAAGGTCCCACAGTTGACAGTGCATGTCAGAGCAAAAACCAAGCCATGAGGTCGAAGGAAGTGTCTGTAGATCTCCACGACAGGATTGTGTCGAGGCACAGATCTGGGGAAGGGTACCAACACATTTCTGCATCTTTGAAGGTCCCCAAGAACACAGTGGCTTCCATCACAGTGGCTTCCATCATGAAGTTTGGAACCCCCAAGACTCTTCCTAGAGCTGGCCGCTCGGCCAAACTGAGCAATCGGAGAAGGGCCTTGATCAGGGAGGTGACCAAGAACCCAATGGTCCCTCTGACAGATCTCCAGAGTTCCTCTGTGGAGATGGGAGAACCTTCCAGAAGGACAACCATCTCTGCAGCACTCCACCAATCAGGCCTTTATGGTAGAGTGGCCAGACGGAAGCCACTCCTCAGTAGAAGGGACATGACAGCCCACTTGGAGTTTGCTAAAATGGACTGTCAGACCATGAGAAACAAGATTCTCTGGTCTAATGAAACCAAGATTTAACTCTTTGGCCTGAATGCCAAGCATCACGTCTGGAGGAAACCTGGCACCATCCCTACGGTGAAGCATGGTGGTGGCAGCATCATGCTATGGGGATGTTTTTCAGTGGCAGGGACTGGGAGACTAGTCAGGATCGAGAGAAAGATGAACGGAGCAAAGTACAGAGACATCCTTGATGAAAACCTTCTCCAGAGCGCTCAGGACCTCAGACAGGGATGAAGGTTCACCTTCCAACAGGACAATGACCCTAAGCACACAGCCAAGACAACGCAGGAGTGGCTTCGGGACAAGTCTCTGAATGTCCTTGAGTGGCCCAACCAGAGCCCGGACTTGAACCTGATCTAACATTTCTGGAAAGACCTGAAAATAGCTGTGCAGCGACGCTCCCCATCCATCCTGACAGAGCTTGATAGGATATGCAGAGAAGAATGGGAGAAACTCCCCAAATACAGGTGTGCCAAGCTTGTAGCTTGGGTCTTAATACTTATGTAAATGTGATATTTCAGTTTTTTATTTTTTATACATTTGCAAAAAAATCTAAAAACCTGTTTTTGCTTTGTCATTAATGGTGTATTGTGTGTAGATTGATGAGGGGAAAAAACGATTTAATCCATTTTAGAATAAGAGTGTAACGTAACAAAATGTGGAAAAAGTCAAGGGGTCTGAATACTTTCCGAATGCACTGTATGTCTCATTATGTTGATGTTCTGACAGACTCCAGTCCTAACTATAGTAGTCATCAAGGTGTAGAGCAGGGACATTTAACTACATACTATCAGAAAATCAACTATTCTTCCCTTTGTCCATTTGTCCCTCCCTCCTCTCTCCCGACCTCCGTCTTCCCTTCCTCCGTACCTCCTATCTCGCTCCATCCCTCCCCTCCTCTCTCTTCTCTCCCACCTCCCTCTCCTCTCTCCTTCCCCAACCTCTCTCCCTCGATCCTCTCCTCTCTCCCTCCATCTCTCCCGTCCTCTCTCTTCTCTCCCCAAATTCACCCTTTCCTGACCACTTCTGTTCCGGGCCACACTACATGGAAGCAGGGTAAAATAACTATGGGGTGAGTGGGACAGAGAGATGGGGAGAGAAATAGGGTGCATGGGAATAGCTTGATAGAGGGAGACAGGGGAAAAGAGTGTAACAGGACAGTATGACAGCAGGGCTATAGCGGACAGGTTGCGTGGAGAGTCAGACGGAGCAGCTGACCTGGTCAGGGGTTGGGTTGCCATGGGAGACAGTCTGCTGCCTAATTAGTTTGCTCAGACTCTAAGGAGCTTTAAATAGCGCACACACACATTCTGTCTTACTCTGACACACACACTTTGCAAAACACACACAGGTGCGCACGCGCACGCACACACACACACACACCAGGGCCGTGCACAGACCTTTGGGGGGGGGGCAGGTGCTCAAATGGTTGTTGCATTGGCCTATTTATTTTCTGCAGCAACACACTCATCACTTATTGTAAGCAAGCTAGTGCCAGTGACTTCTAGTAGGCTACTAACTACCTAGCTAGCACATTTGATTCCTTGGAAGTTGTGGGAATGTAAGTTTTGGTTTCCCATTGGTTCTGGGAACAAAGCCATACGTTTCCTGACTGGTAAAACAGAACGTTTTTTAAACATTCTGAGAACGGAAGTGAAAATGTTGCCTATTCTGGGAACGTTGATTTTTAGGTTGCAGGGATGTTCTGAGAACGTTTTACTATGGTTCCCTGAAAGTTTTCCTGGGAGGTTTATTAACGTTCTGAGAACGGACATTATAAGTTATTTGAAGGAAATTAAATAATGTTCTGAGAACATGTTTCAAGAAGACTTTTAATAACACTGCTTGTTTAGTTTGGGTTAACTGTTTTCAACTCCAAGCACAGATAGGACACATGGAAATAAACTTGCTTAGGCATTATTCATGCAAACACATTTATTTTTTATTGTGGCACGGTGTCAGTGAGATCGTATGATCTTCTGTTCTCTATCCATGGAATTAGTCCACTGCACCACCAGGATGGCGCTAGCATGCCATGTTTTTTTTAAACTAATACAAAGTTGTTCATTTTAGTCTATTCAAACAGAACCCATTTAAAAGGAAACAAGCACTCATTAAGATCAGATGTGGCCAATTAGTGGGCGCAGCTAACACACCTGAACACACTTAACAAGATAGAGGATAGAAAGAGTTTTGTTGATGCTGAGAATGGAATGCATATGTTTTTAAATAACATTCTTAGAACGTTCTCTGAGCATTACCAACGTTTTCTTAATGTTCTCTGAACATTGAGAACATGACTTTAAATAGAACCATGAGGAAACCTGTCAGAAACGTTATGCTGAAGTACTGAAATTCCCACAGAAGAACGTTATTCTTAACGTTATCGGAACAATTTGAGAACATGACTTTAAATAGAACCAAGAGAAAACCTGTAGGAAACGTTATGCTGAAGTACTGAAATTCCCACAGAACATTGTTTCTTAACATTCTCTGAATTATTTCAGAACATTCCCAATGTCAAACCAGTTGGAGAACGTTCTGTGTTCTGACGAGAATGGCATCGGCAGTAGCTAGTACTCCGGTGACGACGAACGCCGAAGCCTGCCCGAACCAGGAGGGGGGCCAGCCTCAGCGGAAGTCGTGACATCTGGAGTCTTATGGCTTGGGGGTAGAAGCTGTTAAGAAGCCTTTTGGACCTAGACTTGGTGCTCCCATACCGCTTGCCGTGCGGTAGCAGAGAGAACAGTCTATGACTAGGGTGGCTGGAGTCTTTGATAATTTTTAGGGCCTTCCTCTGACACCGCCTGGTATAGACGTCCTGGATGGCAGGAAGCTTGGCCCTAGTGATGTACTGGGCCGTACGCACTACCCTCTGTAGTGTCTTGCGGTCGGAGGCCGAGCAGTTGCCATACCAGGCGGTGATGCAACCAGTCAGGATGCTCTCGATGGTGCAGCTGTAGAACCTTTTGAGGATCTGAGGACCCATGCCAAATCTTTTCAGTCTCCTGAGGGGGAATAGGCTTTGTCGTGCCCTCTTCACGACTGTCTTGGTGTGTTTGGACCATGATAGTTTGTTGGTGATGTGGACACCAAGGAACTTGAAGCTCTCAACCTGTTCCACTACAGCCCCGTCGATGAGAATGGGGGCATGCTCAGTCCTCTTTTTTTCTGGTAGTCCACAATCATCTCCTTTGTCTTGATCACATTGAGGGAGAGGTTGCTAGCCTGGCACCACACGGCCAGGTCTCTGACCTCCTCCCTATAGGCTTTCTCTTCATTGTCGGTGATCAGGCCTACCACTGCTGTGTTGTCGGCAAACTTAATGATGGTGTTGGAGTCGTGCCTGGCCATGCAGTCATGGGTGAACAGGGAGTACAGGAGGGGACTGAGCATGCACCTCTGAGGGGCCCCCGTGTTGAGGATCAGCGTGGTAGATGTGTTGTTACCTACCCTTACCACCTGGGGGCGGCCCGTCAGGAAGTCCAGGATCCAGTTGCAGAGGGAGGTGTTTAGTCCCAGGGTCCTTAGCTTAGTGATGAGTTTTGTTGGCACTATGGTGTTGAACGCTGAGCTGTAGTCAATTAATAGCATTTTCACGTAGGTGTTCCTCTTGTCCAGGTGGGAAAGGGCAGTGTGGAGTGCAATAGAGATTGCATCATCTATGGATCTGTTGGGGCGGTATGCAAATTGGAGTGGGTCTCGGGTTTCTGGGAATAATGGTGTTGATGTGAGCCATGACCATCCTTTCAAAGCACTTCATGGCTACAGACGTGAGTGCCAAGGGTCGGTAGTCATTTAGGCAAGTAATCTTAGGGACTATGGTGGTCTGTTGAAACATGTTGGTATTACAGACTCAGTCAGGGACATGTTGAAAATGTCAGTGAAGAAACTTGCCAGTTGGTCAGCGCATGCTCAGAGTACACGTCCTAGTAATCCGTCTCTAAACAGATGGTTCTAAGAACATTATGTGCTAGCTGGGAAGTGTTTGCTGTCATTCAAGGAGATAGATGAGAGAGCGCAGCAGCATCTAAGCCCTACTGTCTGCAGTGCATTACTAGTTTTCATGCATATTTGTTCACTTGAGAAGTACTGCACCAAACATCTTAGCTAGATGTAAAATTGCGTGACTAAGACCTCCTTGGCAAAAACGTCAAAATTAATTACAGATTTCTTGATTGATCTTAGATTAATTCTGACTATTTTGAGGAAGTGTTATGGCTATGTTGTTGCTATGGTGGCTCTAAAGCGACAAACAACAGTAATATTGCCACTTTTTAGCTTAGTTAGTTTTTCGAGCCAAGGTCTTTAGGGAGTATGCGAGCACAGACATTTGCTTCGCCTAGCCGTGAGTTCTGCTAGAACCTATGTATACGTTAACAGGGAAAGACACACATGACAGGTCCAACTCAACAGTAGACTACCAGTATTTAACTCTTCGGAGTCTGGAGCTTTTTTGGCCGTTTTTGGGTACCTTCAATTTTGCCCTGATATACTACATAAAGAAATGTTTACCAGACCAATGTTGGGTATCTTTTTTTTCAGCACAACCTCACCTATATGATCTGTTAGTAAGTTTTTCACTTTGACATACTATTTCAACACACTGGACCCAAACACACACAGAAAACACAAAGTCCGTTTAGAAAAAAGATGTTTTTTTTATTGTAAAACCCTCAAACATGGTGAACCAAGCATTTAAAAAGCTTCAAATTGAACCACAAGGTGCAAATATGAACATATAAAAGTATTTTGGTGATATATACAAGCAATAAATAACTATTTACAATAAAAAGTAGGTATAACCACTGGCGTTTTTCTTCTATTCTAACCCTAAACCTTTTTGTGCCACTCCTCAAAACAGTTTCTGTCCAAAATGAAAAAAAAAGCTTCAAATTGAACCACAAAGTGCAAATATGAACATATAAAAGTATTCTTGAGATATATACAAGCAATACACAACTATTTACAAAAAAAGTAGGTATAGCCACTGGCCTTTACCCTATTTGTGCCACTCTTCAAAACAGTTCCTGTCCACAATGACACAGAGAGCCACATCACAGGCCTTGCACTTCCATGGTGTGACAAACCTCTTCTTGTCAACTTGTTTACAGCGTTGACAAACCCTGCGGCCTGCTGTGGCTTTGTCTTTGGCCTCTGCAACATTGGCAATGGCCACAGGAACATGGCTGGTGCTTTTTTGAAGTGGAACCCCTGTCTGGGTCACTCCGCACAGCTGGGCCACAAGTTCTGCCACAAAGTTCTTGTGCGTCATGGGTGTGACCTGTTGGGTCGCACTGATGTCACAGTGCAGGATGTATGCATTTGTTGTTCCCATGTCCAAAAAATGCAGGAAGAGGGTACGGTACCAGCGAGCAGTTCTGCGATGGGTTGAGTAATACTGGAGAAGCTGGTCTCCCATGTACTTATTGTAGGCCATGATGGGGGTAGGGCAGGGAATGTCTTTTGCTACCCAGCGTCCAGGTCCTTCCTTCACCTTCCTCTTGATTGTCTCGCCCGAAAACGCTGGGTGGATTGTGGAGCACACCGACACCTCCCGCGTATCCATCCACTTCACAAAGACCAGGCGATCCTCTCTGATCCATCTCACAGACCCCCTCTTCGATTTGCTGGTGAGGGCATTTTCTCTGCCACTAGGACACCCTTTTCTGTTGCTTCTGTAGGTCCCACAGGCTCCAAACTTCATACTTCCCAAACTCAGGAACAGTTTTGGGCTGGTGTAGAAATTGTCCATATAAATATGGTATCCTGTACCAAGATGTGATGGCTGAATGAGGTCCATAACAGCATCATATGAAAGTCCATGCACGCTGGGTGTGTGTGCTTTCCCAACATACACGTTGAAGTTTAGAGTGTAGCCATTGTTAGACTCTGCCAACACAAAGAGCTTGATCCCCCATTTGTTAGGCTTGTCCTTCATGTACTGGGTCATGCCAGTTTTGGCTTTTGTAGCCACCATCCTCTCGTCGACTGACAGTTCCTTCTTAGGATGGTAATGAGCCTGGCAGGCAGTGCGAATGTCGTCCATCAGAGGTTTGACCCTGAACAGTTTGTCATGCTGGGGTGTACCTTTGCGCTGGTCATTTATGACATCCTCCTCTGGATCACTTAGGTGGATGTTCCATGAGATGGACCGGAATCTGTCTCTTGGCATGACCTTCGCTGGCAATGAAACAGACAATATGTGGCTTTGTTTCCAGTAGTCCTGGATACTAGGCAGAGTCACCAATGAGGTGTAGATGAGGAGACCCAGAAATCTGTGCAGTTCCTCCACATCAACGTCAGTCCACTGATATTTGCTCCCCTTCTGCTGATTTCTTGCTGCCTGTTTGTTGGTGTTTCTGCAGATTGTCCTCATTGTATCTGCGGCGAAGTAGAGCAGGAAGAGGTCCTTTGGTGTGTGCCCTGAATGCAAATCCACCTGGGCTCCTGGTGGTCTGCGGGGCATGAACCTACTGGCTTGTGGGGCAGTGTCAGGATCAGTCTCTGTTTTCCATGGCTCAGAGCTCTGTTCTGGCTGTGCTGCTGACTGGGCTGGAGATCTTGACCTGGTCTTGGCCTGATCCTTCCTTCCACGCCCCCTCTGTGATGGCCTCCGTCGGCTTGTTGTGGGGGTGGGGGCTGTTGATGGCCCAGGCTGCTCGTCGTCGTCGTCGTCACTATACAAAACAGGTAAACGGATTCAAGATTATTCAAAGTTCAAGATGTTCATTGGCATTTGCACTACAGTGAAGTAGAATAGAATACTATAGTAAGATAAACGAAAGCAATAAAACAAATTCATTTTAGAAAAATGTTTGTCTTCTTACCTCACGTTTTCAGCAACAAAATCAGGGTCCTCGAAGTCATCCTGGCCACTCTCATTGTCTGACGACGAACTTTCCAAAGTTTCTTCATCGCTCATTTGGAATAACAAGTCGACGGCTTGTTCAACGTGAAGTGTGCGCCTCATATTGCTTCACAAAAACGATACTGCTGACAATAAAACTCTTGAAATACTAACAATTGAAATACTAACTCGTGAAAAACTCTCCAAAACTACTCATGAACTGAACTAATTCCTCTCGTTCGTTCTTTCGCAATGGCTAGTTGTCATGGGAATGAATGTTTATATACTCGTGTGCATCCTGAAGAACCGGGTTAGCACAAGCACACGTTTTTTTCCGTTCCTTTTTATCACAAAAGACGACAAAGTTATTATAATAAATGCAAAGCGCTCATAAAAGAGCGCATATTTTGACGCACTTTTTTCATGGAATTGAAATTATCATAACTTTGGTTTTAGTTGGTGTATTTACATGAAACAAACACTCAAAACGTAGCTTCGGGTCTCCATTTCTGCATGAAATCGACGGCAGCCCTCTGCGTCACTTGGTTTGGATGCTGCGCGGTCCTAAAGCCGGCCCGCGATTTGAACGCGCCGAAGCGTTCGCCGACTCGGAAGAGTTAAACTCACTGCCCGTAGCCAGCACAGCACAAGAAGTCAGGTGACTGCATGCAGAAGGGGTATTTTCTAATATTTTAGAGAAATTAAATGAGCTAGTATGATGTGTAAATCTTTACAATTAAAATAAGTATTTTTAAATGAGACCAAATAAATGAAAATATTTCAAAAATCCATTGAGCTAATAGGAGGGCAAAAGGGCAGGTGCTTGAGCACTGGTTGAGCCCTATCTGTGCACATGCCTGACACATACACACGGTAATAGTCTGCAGTCTGACAGCCTTGAAAAGAAACACAGACCCAATTTTATTTCCATGGAGACATCAGTGACAGAGCTGAGAGAAGTGAGCTGAGAGGAGAGTTTCATTCATCAGAATTGGAGCATTTGTTCTGTTCAAGTGGCAGATCAGATTTAGCCTTTAAGCACTGCATCATGTACATATGTACATAAACCAACACACAGTATAAATAAACAGAGCGCTCTATTCTCTTTGTGGCAGTGTTTCTGAAGTTTCTTCTCCCTCTCTGTGAGTCTCTGTGTTTCAAAGACAGATGGAGAGTGTCAGAACCATGCCAGGCCTCATATCTCACTGTGTGCTTATGCCAATCTAATTCCATGCAGGAAGGAAGAAGAGAGAAAGAGAGAGAAGGAAAGAAGGGGAGGAGAGAGGTAGAGGGAAAGGGAAAGTGAAAGGAGAGAGGAAGAGGGATAGAAAGAAAGAAAGAGAGGAAAAATAGAGAGAAGGAAAGGGAGGGAGAGAGAGAGAAGAGAGAGATATAGAGAGGGAGGGGGGAGGTAACGGATTTTGTCACTCTTTCAAGTTGGCCTTATCTTGCATATTCAGTCAGTCCAATCAGACTGGTTGCCATGGCTACAGGGAGGCCTCGTTTCAGCAGAGGGAGAGAGACAGAGAGATGCCTGTCCTACTGACGGAACACAGCCAGAAAGTAACTCACCATCCTTTCATTCTCTCTCTCTCTCTCTCTCTCTCTCTCTCTCTCTCTCTCTCTCTCTCTCTCTCTCTCTATGCCTCCATGCCTCCCTCTCTCCTGTGTGATATGGCCTGTAACCTCTTCAAGTGCTAAGCTCTAATTACTGACATTTCTCCAGAGATGTGCTACTGCATTGTGGGTATTTAACCACCTTTCATTCCATCAGTGGAGCGCTCTGAAAGGTCAGAGACCAGAAGACAGTCTGAACTGAATCAATGAGGTGACCTTTCCTTTTACTGTGTGTGTATGTGTGTGTGTGTGTGTGTGTGTGTGTGTGTGTGTGTGAGTAGTTTAGTTTTTTGGTCTTTTGAGGAGCCCCAGGTGAATTAACTCTAAACAGTGAACAGTGTGGTCTAACATGATTGGCCCATCAATGTTACCGAGCTCAGGGGTATTGGTCAATTGTTATGAACCTTTCCTTTAAATGTCAATCGGGCTACAACGCTGCTCCTGAGCGCTACGGATTGAATCCAGTCCTAAATTGAAATGGAATTGCCTCCAACCCTGGTGGTTGTAATGAACATTAGATTAGAGCAGGGCTCGCCAAACCTGTTCCTGGAGAGCTAACCTCCTGTAGGTTTTCAATCCAACCCCAGTTGTAACTAAGCTAATTCAGTTTATTAACCAGCTAATTATTAGAATCAGGTGTGCCTGATAAGGGTTGGAGCGAAAACCTACAGGATGGTAGCTCTCAAGGAACAGGGTTGCAGAGCACTGGATTAGAGAATGCACACTCATTCATTCATGCAGCAGGTCCGCCCCCTCTGGCACCTATGGGTAGTGATTGTAGTCTACTGTATAACAGCCATCCCCACAAGGTATGACCAGTGATTTCTGAACTTCCAGGTCGACACAGTCATTCTAGCCTCACAGTCATTTACACATAATCCCCCCCCCCCCCCCCCCCCCCCCCGTCCTTTATAGCTTGGTATTGAGTGGCTCAGTTAGGAGTAATAATATTTAGGTTGTGCAGCCATTTGTAGAACACACCTCAGTCCCTAATTCCACTGGGGAAATTAATTAGGTTACAGTGCAATTACACAGGTTAGTACCCCTCTGGGCCAGACAGGGAGGGAGGATGCTCTGATAGGTGATTAAGTTAAACAGACAAGGGTGTGTGTGTGGGTGTTGGGTGGGTGTCGGGTGTGTGCATGCTTGTGTGTGTGAATGCATGTGTGCGTGTCTGCGTTCGTTCGTGTACCTTTGTACAAGTTTGTTTGCAGGATTTGGTTAGCCCCGTGTGGACTTACACACCATAGGTTCCCTCGCCATCTCCGGATGCATGCAGCTCCCGTGGGATTATGGTTAAAGGTGGCGGCTCGGTACCTAGGTGGAGCTGCTGCCGCTACCCATCTACTCTATCACCATGGGAATAATGACAGTAAAAGAAAGAGTGATTGTACTGTCTTATTTTTCCTATTTTCTCTGTCTGTAGGCATATACAGTGAGCTCCATAATTCATTGGACAGTGACCATTGTTTTGTTATTTTGGTTCTGTACTCTAGCACTTTGAGTTTGAAAGGATACAATGACAATGAGCGTGAAGTGCAGACTGTCAGCTTTAATTTGAGGGTATTTTCATACATATCGGATGAACCGTTTAGAAATGACAGCACCTTTTGTACATGGTCCCCCCATTTTAAGGTACTACAAGTTTTTGTTAAATTGGCTTCACAGATGTGTGTCGTTAGGCAGGTGTATTCATTTGTGTCGTTAGTGAATGCAGGAGAGCTGTTGATGAATAGTAATGATTCTAGACTTTGCTATTGCCTTTGGAGGTTGTTATTGGGGTGTGACAACATGAGGAAGACAGCAGTGTCGATGCAAATGAAGTTGGCCGTCATAAGGCTCAGAAATGAAAATCAATAATTCAGGAACATTGCAAAAACCCTGGCCATGCCCAAGTCAACAGTTTTGTTCATCATTAACAAGAAAAAAACAACCGGTGAACTCAATTATGTCAAAAGACCCAGTAGACAGAGGAAGACCACTGTAGTGGATGACCGGAGAATACTCTCTATGGTGAAGAAAAAACCCCTGATAACAGCCCAACAGATCAAAAACACTCTCCTGGATGCAGGTGTAGATGTGTCAAAGTCTACCATATGCAGAAGACTACACCAGCAGGACTAAAGAGGGTACACTACAAGATGCAAACCACTGATAAGCCTGAAGAACAGAAAGGCGAGATTACAGTTTGCTAAAAAGCACCTAAAAGAGCCCCAAGAGTTCTGGAAAAAAGTATTGTGGACAGATGAGACAAAGATTAACATGTACCAGAGTGATGGAAAGACAAAAGTGTGGAGAAAAAAAAGAAATGCACATGATCCAAAGCATACCACCTCATCCATGAAACATGGTGGAGGGGGTGTTATGGCTTGGGCCTGTATGGCTGCCAGTGGAACAGGCTCACTTGTCTTCATCGATGATGTGACTGCAGACAGAAGTAGAACAATGAATTCTGAAGTCTACAGAAATATTTTATCTGCTCAGATAAAACCAAATGCCTCCAAACTCATTGGACGGCACTTAATCATGCAACAAGACAATGACCCTAAACATACTGCTAGAGCAACAAAGGGGTTTTTGATGGCCAAAAAGTGGAAAATCCTTGACTGGCCGAGTCAATCACCAGATCTGAATCCAATTGAACATGCATTTTACATGCTGAAGAGGAGACTTAAGGCAATAAGTCCCCGAAACAAGCAGGAACTGAAGATGGCTGCAGTACAGGCCTGGCAGAGCATCACCAGGGAAGATACCCAGCGTCTGGTGATGGCGATGCATCGCAGACTTCAAGCAGTCATTGCATGCAAAGGATATGCGACCAAATATTAACAATGATTACTTTATTCTACATTATGTTAAACTGTCCAATGTTTTTTGATGCCCGAAAATGGGGGGGTCTATGTACAAAAGCTTCTATAATTCGTAAACGGTTCATCTGATATGTATGAAAATACCCTCAAATTAAAGCTGACAGTCTGCACTTCACCCTCATTGTCATTGTATCCTTTCAAACTCAAAGTGCTAGAGTACAGAACCAAAATAACAAAAGAATGGTCACTGTCCAGTGAATTATGGAGCTCACTGTAGTGCCTTCAGAAAGTATTCACACCTCTTACATTTTTCCACATTTTGTTGTGTTACAGCCTGAATATAAAATGTTTTTAATTGAGATTTTGTGTCACAATACCCCATCATGTAAAAGTGGAATTATGTGTGCAATAATAGTGTTTAACATGATTTTTGAATGACTACCTCATCTCTGTACCCCACACATACAATTATCTGTAAGGTCCCTCAGTCGAGCAGTGAATTCAAAAACAGATTCAACCACAAAGGCTAGGGAAATTTTTCAATGCCTCGTAAAGAAGGGCACCTATTGGTAGATGGGTAAAAAAACAAACATTGAATATCCCTTTGAGCACGGTGAAGTTATTAATTACACTTTGGATGGTATATCAATACACCCAGTCACTACAAAGATACAGACATCTTTCCTAACTCAGTTGCCGGAGAGGAAGGAAACCGCTCAGATCACACCCCTATCAGATCACAGCAAAATCAGAGAGAGAGAGAGAGAGAGAGAGAGATACTAACACCACAAACTTTACTCCGCTCTCTCTCCCTCTCTCCATGTCCTTTCTTCCCTGCCTATTCTCTTCCCAGTGTCATGGGACTGAAGTGTCTCCACTAGAGCTATCGAGTTGGTACCTTTTCTATAGCATATTGAATAACACTTCATTCCCCTTCTCAAACTCCCGTCGGCCCGGGAGACGGCTAAGTTGGTGGTGCAGCATGTTTTCCGGGTCCACGGCCTTCCCCAAGATGTGGTGTCGGATCGGGGCCCTCAGTTTGCCTCCAGGTTCTGGAAGGCGTTCGCCACCTGCCTCGGCGCCTCCGTCAGCTTGTCTTCCGGCTTCCATGCCCAGTTGAACGGGCATACAGAGCGCGTAAACCAGGATCTGGAGGGGGTGCTGAGGTGCTATACCTCCAGCAAACCAGCTACTGTACGTGGAGTCAGCGACTGGCGCGGGCGGAGTACGCCCACAACACCCTTCTCTGCTCGTCCACCGGCCTGTCCCCCTTCCAGTGCCAATATGGGTACCAACCCCCCCGAGCAAGAGGAGGAGGCGGCGGTCCCGTCGGTCCAGGCCCACATCAGTCGTTGTCGCCGCACCTGGAGGCAGGTACGGGCAGTGCTTAAGCGGGCCTCGGTCAGGTCTCAACTTTAGGCCAACCGCAGGCATCGCCCGGACCCGGTTTTTCACCCGGGACAGAGGTTGTGGCTCTCCATGCGGGATCTTCCCCTCCGCGTGTAGTCTAGGAAGCTGTCCCCCCGGTTCGTCGGGCCATTCAGAGTGGTCCGGCGAGTCAACCCAGTGGCCTACTGCCTGCAACTTCCCCCCACCATGTGGGTGCATCCCACATTCCATGTGTCCCTCCTCAAGCCCGTCGCCACCTGTCCCCTGGCTCCCCCTCCTCGTCCTGTTCCCCCGCTGTGCCTCGTCGGAGGGCAGCCGGCTTTTACTGTGGACTGGATCCTGGACTGCCGGCGGGTGGGGTCTCCAATTTCTGGTGGACTGGGAGGGTTATGAGCCGGAGGAGCGGTCCTGGGTGCCCAGGAGGGACATTCTGGACCCAGAGCTGATAACAACATTCCGTCGAGGGGCGGGGGGGGGGGGGGGGGGGGCACTGTTACAGGAGGGGGTCGCAATTCCAGAGCGACCCACTTGGTGTCATCCTCCAACATCCTTAGGCACCTCCATACTCACAGTCTGACTAATCATCATCCTATTGGTGTCACCTGTGTCTACCTGTTCACCTGTGTATTTATGCTGTCACTTCCCTGTGTTCCCTTGCTCAGTTTTCTCTGCTAGCTATGCTCAGCAGTACTAATCAGTGTCTGATCGAAGAAGTACGTACAGGTATTTGAGAAGTGTTCTCCCTGTTTCTTTATTATTTCAGTCGCAGTTACTATTTCGTATTTTTGCTGTCAGACTGTTTTTGGAGACTTAGTTCCTCCATCTTTCTTTTATCGTGTTAAGTCAGTTGTTTTGTATCCTGGCTTCGGGACCACCAGTAAAGATCCTTGTTTCACCATCTCTGCATACTGCCTACTGTCTATCCTGCACCGCACCTGGGTCACACCTTTACATTTACATTTTAGTCATTTAGCAGATGCTCTTATCCAGAGCGACTTACAGTTAGTGAGTGCATACTTTTTTGTTCTTTTTTTCCCCCCATACTGGCCCCCCGTGGGAATCGAACCCACAACCCTGCCGTTGCAAGCGCCATGCTCTACCAACTGAGCTACACGGGCCCATCATGCAGACCGTGATAATAAACAGCAACTAGCCATTATCACCTTTCCTTCTAACAGTACAGAAATATACACATGTACTGCACATCCTGTGGACAATCATCCTTTCTCCTACTCTGTCGATTGGTGCAACTTACAAGCGGTTAACTGGGCAGGGTTAGAGTCAATGCCATTTCATTTAAGTCAATTCAGGAAGTAAACTGACATTCTAATTCCAATTTTCCTCATGAAAAAGCTGTGAGGAAAATTTGAAATAGAATTTCAGTTACTGAAATGGACTTAATTGAAATGGAATAGACCCCAGCCCTGATCACAAGTGCTCCCTTATTAACTGGCAGCTTTCGGGAGAAACACCACAGCAATGGATATTCAATACACAGGTGTAACATTGCAGCACGCATTTTCAATTTATGTTGAACTTACTGAGCAATTTTGTGCATTTATATGTTTAAAAGAATATCACCATCTGCGAAGAACAGGTTTGAATGACAGCAAATAACCAGAGCTATCCCTTTTTTAAAACCTGATGCCAACATGTAATGACAGGAGAGGGTTTTGTGTTACCTTTCTTTTCAGGTTTGTCTTTTACATCCTCAAACTACACCTCACACCAACCCTTACATTCTGGCCCCCTGACCATCCGCTCAAGAAGAAATCGGCCCACTGCTGAATCTAGTTGATGATCCCTATATTAGACCAAGTCATTAGAACAGCAGCTGAAGTCAATGATTATACAGTTGAAGTCGGAAGTTTACATACACTTAGGTTGGAGTCATTAAAACTTGATTTTCAACCACTCCACACATTTATTGTTAACAAACTATAGTTTTGGCAAGTCGGTTAGGACATCTACTTTGTGCATGACACAAGTAATATTTCCAACAATTGTTTAGACAGATTATTTCACTTTTAATACACTGTATCACAATTCCAGTGGGTCAGAAGTTTACATACACTAAGTTGACTGTGTCTTTAAACAGCTTGGAAAATTCCAGAATATGTCATGGCTTTAGAAGCTTCTGATAGGCTAATTGACATCGTTTGAGTCAATTGGAGGTCTACCTGTGGATGTATTTCAAGGCCTACCTTCAAACTCAGTGCCTCTTTGCTTGACATCATGGGAAAATCAAAAGAAATCAGCCAAGACCTCAGAAAACATTTTGTAGACCTCCACAAGTTTGGTTCATCCTTGGGAGCAATTTCCAAACGCCTGAAGGTACCACGTTCATCTGTACAAACAATAGTACGCAAGTATAAACACCATGGGATCACGCAGCCATCATACCGCTCAGGAAGGAGACGCGTTCTGTCTCCTAGAGATTAACGTACTTTGGTGCAAAAAGTGCAAATCAATCCCAGAACAACAGCAAAGGACCTTGTGAAGATGCTGGAGGAAACAGGCACAAAAGTATCTATATCCAGAGTAAAAACGAGTCCTATATCGACATAACCTGAAAGGCCACTCAGCAAGGAAGAAGCCACTGCTCCAAAACCGCCATAAAAAAGCCAGACTACGGTTTGCAACTGCACATGGGGACAAAGATCGTACTTTTTGGAGAAATGTCCTCTGGTCTGATGAAACAAAAATTGACTGTTTGGCCATATGACCATCGTTATGTTTGGAGGAAAAAGGGGGTTACTTGCAAGCCGAAGAACACCATCCCAACCGCAGGGTGGCAGCATCAATCTGTGGGGGTGCTTTGCTGCAGGAGGGACTGGTGCACTTCACAAAATAGATGGCATCATGAGGAAGGAAAATTATGTGGATATATTGAAGCAACATCTCAAGACATCAGTAAGGAAGTTAAAGCTTGGTCGCAAGTGGGTCTTCCAAATGGACAATGACCCCAAGCATACTTCCAAAGTTGTGGCAAAATGGCTTAAGGACAACAAAGTCAAGGTATTGGAGTGGCCATCACAAAGCCCTGACCTCAATCCTATAGAACATTTGTGGGCAGAACTGAAAAAGCATGTGCGAGCAAGGAGGCCTACAAACCTGACTCAGTTACACCAGCTCTGTCAGGAGGAATGGGCCAAAATTCACCCAACTTATTGTGGGAGGCTTGTGGAAGGCTACCCGAAACGTTTGATCCAAGTTAAACAATTTAAAGGCAATGCTACCAAATACTAATTGAGTGTATGTAAATTTCTGACCCACTGGGGACGTGTTGAAAGAAATAAAAGCTTAAATAAATCACTCTACTATTATTCTTACATTTCACATTCTTAAAATAAAGTGGTGATCCTAACTGACCTAAGACCGGGAATTTTTACTAGGATTAAATGTCAGGAATTGTGAAAAACTGAGTTTAAATGTATTTGGCTAAGGTGTATGTAAACTTCCGACTTCAACTGTACTTTAACCTGTAAATATACCATCTTTATCTAAATGTTCCTGGGTGCTGCATGAATATGAGATGCATAATTATATAATTGTGTTGAAGGAGTCAGGCGCAGGAGGGTATATCACAGAATAACAGGCTTTAATCCGCAAAATACAGGTTTACGCAGAAATACGTCAAACCCACTCCAGGGCACAAAAACAGGCGCACTGGAAAATACAAGGCACACAGGAAATATTCCCATCGATACAAAATACACGAGCTCCACCGAGCTTCACTAACCTCCACAATAAACAATCACCCACACAGACAAGGAAGCAGAGGGAACACTTATACAATGACTAATGAGGTAATAAGCACCAGGTGTGTGTGATTGAAGACAAGACAAATGGATCGTCAGTAGCTAGTAAGCTGGTGACACTGAACGCCGAAACATGCCCGAACAAGGAGGGGAGGCAGCCTTGGCGGTATACCCCCCCCCCCCCCCCCCCCCCGGGCCGGGAGGACGCGGAGAAGGGCGAGTCGGATGGCGACGGTGGAAATCCCGTAACATGGAGGGATCGAGGATATCCCTCACCGGGACCCAGCACTGGTCCGCCAGACCGTACCCCTCCCACTCCACGAGGTACTGAAGGCCCCCCATCTGACGCATCGAATCCAGAATGGAACGGACAGAGTACGCCAGGGCCCCCTCGATGTCCAGAGGAGGTGGAGGGACCTCCCGCACCTCAGACTCCTGGATCGGACCAGCTACCACCGGCCTGAGGAGAGACACAAGAAACGAGGGGTTAATACGGTTATCAGGGGGAAGTAATAACCTATCCTCGAGAGCCAGACCCGATCCCCCGGTACAAAGACGGGGGCCTCACTGCGGTGGCGTCAGCGTTGGCCTTCTGATGACGCACGGCGCGTTGGAGGTGAACGTGGACACATCCCACGTCTCCTCCGTGCGCCGAAACCAGTCATCCACCGCAGGAGCCTCGGTCTGGCTCTGGTGCCACGGTGCCAGAACCGGTTGGTAACCTAGAACACACTGGAAAGTCATTAGGTTAGTGGAGGAGTGGCGGAGAGAGTTCTGGGCATATTCTGCCCATGGCAAGAACACATTCTACTCCCCCGGCCTGTCCTGGCAGTAGGACCGCAGGAACCTACCCACGTCCTGATTGACCCATTCCACCTGCCCATTACTCTCGGCGTGGAACCCAGAGGTCAGGCTGACCGAGACCCCCAAACGTTCCATGAACGCCTTCCAGACCTTGGACGTGAACTGGGGACCTCGGTCAGAAACGATTTCCTCTGGTACCCCGTAGTGCCGGAAGACGTGTATAAACAGGGCCTCCGCAGTTTGCAGAGCCTTGGGGAGACCGGGCAGAGGAAGGAGGCGGCAGGCTTTAGAAAAGCTGTCCACAACGACCAGGATGGTTGTGTTACCTTGGGAGAGATCAATTAAAAAATCAACACTTAGGTGAGACCATGGTCGTTGTGGAACTGGTAAAGGTTGTAACTTACCAGCTGGGAGGTGCCTAGGTGCCTTACTCTGGGCACACACTGAGCAGGAGGAGACATACACCCTCACGTCCTTAGCCAAGGTAGTTCACCAGTATTTTCCGGTCAGGCAGCGCACTGTACGGCCGATATCTGGGTGACCAGAGGAGGGTGACGTGTGTGCCCAGTAGATCAGACGATCACGGATAAGAGCAGGCACATACTGTAGCCCATCTGGACACTGAGGTGGAGAGGGATCCGTGTGTAATGCCTGCTCTATATCCGTGTCCATCGCCCATACTACCGGCGCCACAATGCAGGAGGCCGGCAGTATGGGGGTGTTGTCGCTGGGCCTCTCCTCTGTGTCATACAGCCGGGACAGTGCGTCTGCCTTCACGTTCTTCGTACCCAGGATGTATAATAGAGTGAAGTCAAACCGGGTGAAGAATAGGGCCCACCTGGCCTGGCGAGGATTCAGCCTCCTCGCTGCCCGGATGTACTCCAGGTTATGGTGGTCCGTCCAGACGAGGAAAGGGTGTTTTGCCCCCTCGAGCCAATGCCTCCACACGGTCAAGGCTCGGACAACAGCCAACAGCTCCCGATCACCAACGCCTTAGTTCTGCTCCACCGGGCTGAGCTTTTTCAAGAAGAATGTACAGGGGCGGACCTTGAGTGGCGTACCCGAGTGTTGAGACAGGACAGCTCCTATCCCAACTTCGGACACATCCACCTCCACCTCAAACGGTAGTGATGAATCGGGGTGGGCCAGTACTGGGGCTGAGGTGAACAGACCCCGCAGTTTGCTGAACGCCAGGTCAGCCTCAGCAGACCAGCGGAGCCGGGACGGCCCACCCTTCAACAGGGAGGTAATGGGAGCTGCGACCTTGCCAAAGCCCTGGATAAACCTCCAATAGTAGTTGGCAAAGCCAAGGAAGCGCTGCACCTCCTTAACCGTGGTTGGAGTCGGCCAATTACACACAGCTGAAATGCGATCTCCCTCCATCTCCACACCTGAGGTGGAAATGCGGTATCCAAGGAAGGAGACGGACTGCTGGAAAAACATACACTTCTCTGCCTTAGCATAAAGGTAATTTTCCAACAGTCGGGCCAGCACCTTGCGAACCAGGGACACATGCTCGGCGCGCGTAGCGGAATACACCAGGATGTCATCGATGTAGACCACTACACCGCGACCAAAGCATATCCCGAAACACCTCATTCACAAAGGACTGGAAAACGGAGGGAGCATTCATCAAACCATAGGGCATCACCAGGTATTCATAATGCCCCGTGGTTGTGCTGAATGCTGTCTTCCACTCATCTCCCTCTCGGATACGCACCAGGTTGTACGCACTCCTGAGATCTAATTTGGTGAAGAAGCGCGCCCCATGCATTGATTCAATCACTGAAGGAATGAGGGGGAGAGGATAACTAAATCTGATTGTCTCCCTGTTCAGTGGTCGATAATCAATGCACAGGCGCAGACCTCCGTCCTTCTTCACAAAGAAGAAACTCGAGGAGGCGGGTGAAGTGGAGGGACGTATATACCCCTGGCGCAGGGACTCGGTGACATATGTTTCCATAGCCACCGTTTCAGCCTGTGACAGGGGGTATATATGACTCCTGGGAGGTACAGCGTCTACCCAGAGGTTTATTGCGCAATCCCCCGCCCGATGCGGTGGTAATTTAGTCGCCTGCGTTTTAGAGAACGCTTGCGCCAGATCGAGGTATTCAGGGGGAATGCGCACAGTGGAGGTACCGTCTGGACTTTCCACCGTGGTTGCACCAACGGAAACACCTAGACACCTACCCTGACACTCTCGTGACCACCCTGTGAGAACCCTCTGCAGCCATGAGAAGGTGGGGTTGTGGAGTGCTAGCCAAGGGATACCTAATACCACAGGGAAAGCAGGAGACTCAATAATGGAAAAAGTAACCTGCTCACAATGAGTCTCCTGGGTAATCATGGTGACTGGTGCAGTAACTTCCTTAACCAACCTGGACCCTAATGGTCGACTATCAAGTGCTCTGATGGGGCGTGGAATGGATAGGGGAATCATTGGAATGCCTATACGGTGTGCGAATGCCCTGTCCATAAAGTTCCCAGCTGCGCCTGAGTCAACTAGCGCCTTACACTGGGGAACTACCATGTGCTCAGGAAAGGAGATGTGTATTTTACAGTGCGCAGCAGAGGGCTCTGAACGAGTGTGGGTGTTCGATACCTGGGGTGATGCGAGAGTACCCTGCCTGCCGCCTCCAACCCCAGAAGAGCGTTGACGAAAACTTGTGGTGAAATGTCCCTTCGCGCCACCAGTGTGGCCCTTGCGCTGTCGTCCTCCGCTCTCTCAGCTAACGGTTCCACCCATCTCCATCGTTTCTGGATCCGAGTCAGCCGGGATGGAAACGGGCAGACCTCCTCCAGGACGTCCTCTTGTTGCCAGCAGGTTGTCCAAACGAATGGCCATGTCCACCAGTTGCGAGAAGGACAACATGGTGTCACGGCAGGCTAGCTCCCGTCGGACATCCTCTCGCAGATGGCACCGGAAATGGTTGAACAGGGCCCGCTCGTTCCACCCGGACCCAGCTGCCAGAGTTCGAAACTCCAATGTGAAGTGCTGCGCAGTCCTCGTCCCCTGCCTTAGGTGGACCAGCCGCTAACCCGCCTCTCGACCCTCGGGCGGGTGATCGAAGACCGCCCCGAAGAGGCGAGCGAATTCCCCGTAGTTCTCCAATGCGGCTCCTCCTTCGTTCCACACCGCGTAGGCCCACTCCAGGGCTTTCCCCGAGAGGCAGGAGACGAGGGCGGACACCTTTTTTCGCTCCGATGGGATCGGCCGGATGCTGGAGAAGTAGAGCTCCAGTTGGAGAAGGAATCCTTGGCACAGCGCCGCTCTCCCGTCGAACTCCCGTGGTCGGGATATCTGGATCCCTCTGGGTGCTGGGGTGTAGGTGGAGGGATCCGGTTGGACAGCTGGTCTCGACGGATCGGGCTCTCTCCTCTCCAGGCGTTGGACGACCTGAAGAACCCGATCCATCGCTTCACCCAAGCTGGCTAGCATAGTTGAATGCTCCTGGCCCGTTCCACGACTCCAGGCATGCCGCTGACTCCATGAAAGGTGGGTGATTCTGTGATGAGGTGGTATTGAAGGAGTCAGGCGCAGGAGGGTAAATCACAGAATAACAGTCTTTAATCCGCAAAATACAGGTTTACGCAGAAATGCGTCAAACACACTCCAGGGCACAAAAACAGGTGCCTGGAAAATACAAGGCACATGGGAAATACTCCCGTCGATAAAAAATACACGAGCTTCACTGACCTCCACAATAAACAATCACCCACACAGACAAGGAAGCAGAGGGGACACTTATACAATGACTAATGAGGGAATAAGGACCAGGTGTGTGTGATTGAAGACAAGAAAAATGGAGTGATGATAAATGGATCGGCAGTAGCTAGTAAGCCGGTGACGCCGAACGCCAAAACCTGCCCGAACAAGGAGGGGAGGCAGCCTCGGCGGAAGTCGTGACAATAATATATATTACATTTACAAATGTGATTTAGGACATAACATACTGGTCATGGGATTGTCCTATTTAGTATTGAAAAAATATGAGATCCAGTCAACTTGTTGCACCAGAGGGATGCATGATGAGCTTACTGACATCATATACACTACCAGTCAAAAGTTTGGACACACCTACTCATTCAAGGGTTTTTCTTTATTTTTACTATTTTTACATTGTAGAATAATAGTGATGACATCAAAACTATGAAATAACACAAATGGAATCATGTAGTAACCAAAAAAGTGTTAAACAAATCAAATTGTATTTTATGTTTGAGATTCTTCAAATAACCACCCTTTACCTTGATGACAGCTTTGCACACTCTTGGCATTCTCTCAACCAGCTTCATGAGGTAGTCACCTGGAATGCATTTCAAATAACATGTGTGCCTTCTTAAAAGTTAATTTGTGGATTTTATTTTGAGCCAATCAGTTGTGTTGTGACAAGGTGGCCCTATTTGGTAAAGATAGCCCTATTTGGTAAAAGACCAAGTCCATATTATGGCAAGAAAAGCTCAAATAAGCAAATAGAAACAACAGTCCATCATTACTTTAAGACATGAAGATCAGTCAATACGGAACATTTCAAGAACTTTTAAAGTTTCTTCAAGTGCAGTCACAAAAACCATCAAGCGCTATGATGAAACTGCTCTCAAGAGGACCGCCACAGGAATGGAAGAGCCAGAGTTCCCTCTGCTGCAGAGGATAAGTTTGTTAGAGTTACCAGCCTCAGAAATTGCAGCCCAAATCAATGCTTCACAGAGTTCAAGTAATAGACACATCTCAACATCAACTGTTCAGAGGAGACTGTGTGAATCAGGCCTTCATGGTCGAATTGCTACAAAGAAACCACTACTAAAGGACACCAACAAGAAGAAGAGACTTGCTTGGGCCAAGAAACACGAGCAATGGACATTAGACCGGTGGAAATGTGTCCTTTGGCCTGGAGTCCAATTGGAGAGTTTTGGTTCCAACCTCCGTATCTTTGTGAGACGCGGTGTGGTTGAACGGATGATCTCCGCATGTGTATTTCCCACCGTAAAGCATGGAGGAGGAGGTGTTATGGTGTGAGGGCGCTTTGCTGATGATACTGTCTGTGATTTATTTAGAATTCAAGGCACACTTAACCAGCATGGCTACCACAGCAATCTGCAGCAATCCGCCATCCAATCTGGTTTGGGCTTAGTGGGACTATCATTTGTTTTTCAACAGGACAATGACCGAACACACCTCCAGGCTGTGTACGGGCTATTTTACCAAGAAGGAGAGTGATAGCGTGCTGCATCAGATGACCTGGCCTCCAGAATCCCCTGACCTCAATCCAATTGAGATGGTTTGGGATGAGTCGGACGGCAGAGTGAAGAAAAAGCAGCCAACAATGCTCAGAATATGTGGGAACTCCTTCAAGACTGTTGGAAAAGCATTCCAGGTGAAGCTGGTTGAGACAATGCCAAGAGTGTGCAAAGCTGTCATCAAGGTAAAGGGTGGCTGTTTGAAGAATCTCAAACATAAAATACAATTTAATTTGTTTAACACTTTTTTGGTTACACATGATTCCATATGTGTTATTTCATAGTTTTGATGTCTTCACTATTATTCTTGAAAATAGTACAAATAAAGAAAAACCCTGGAATGAGTAGGGTGTCCAAACTTTTGACTGGTACTGTACATCAATATGATATGCTCCATCTGAAGTGGTCTCATGGTGTGTAAGTATGTATAGGTGTCTGAAGAGATCTCATATGTTGTGTGTGTCTGGCTTTGTGAAGTAGATTCATGGTGCATCATGTTTGTGTATTTCTAGATTTTTTAAGTGCATTCACAATATATCTGACTGACTGGATAAACTGCCCTTGTGTGTCTGGACAAACCAGTATGTTTGGCTGTGTGAAGTGCCTTCGTGGTGTGCGTGCGTGTGTGTGTGTGTGTGTGTGTGTGTGTGTGCATGTGCGTGTGTGTGCACGTGTGTGTGTCATCCCTGCATCTGTCTAGCATCTTTTGACTATTCCTTCAGGGCAGACAGACAGAGCCCCCACAGAAATAAACACACAGACTATCTACTCTCTGTGGGCTGTGTTGTGTTGATGCGTCCTGCAAACTGAGGATGTGTCCCAAGTGGCACCCTATTCCCTATATAGTGCACTACGTTTTACCAGAGCCCATAGGGAATAGGATGCCATTTGGGATGCAGTCAGAGTGTGATGTTCAGTCATCACAAACAGAGGTAATCAGGCCTTTCCCTATTTTGGCATGTGTCCCTAATGGCATCACTTTCCCTATGTAGTACGCTTATTTTGACCAGATCCCTATGGGCCCTGGTCAAAAGTAGTGCACTACACTCTTAGAAAAAAAGTGTTCTTCAGCTGTCCCCAAAGGAGAACGCTTTGACGAACCCCTTTTGGTTCCAGATATAACCCTTTTGGTTCCAGGTAAAACCCTTTTGAGTTCCATGTAGAACCCTTTCCACAGACGGTACGACATGGAACCCAAAATACTTCTACCTGGAAGCAAAAAGGGTTCTCCTATGGGACAGCTGTAGAACCCTTTTTGAACCCTTTTTTCTAAGAGTGTAGGGAATCGGGTGCCATTTGGGACGCAACCCTGGCCTTTTGTTGTAGGGAGGTGTAGCCTACCTGTATACCTGCCGCAGGCTCTATAGACTCCATCGATTTTCTCTCAAATCAATTCTGAGGAATTGCTTCTTCACCACCAAATGTCAGTTGGAAACCAGTGGAGTGTGAAGGGCAGAATTCCGAGGGCTTTCCTGAGTTTTGTTCTGTCAGCCGGAGATGGGCTGGAGTGTTTGCGGAGAATGGAGAACTCAAAGGTGTGTGTGTGGGTGTGTCTGACAGCTGGGATACAAAGAACGCAAAAGGAACAAAGGGCCTGGCCATCACACCACACTGTGCCGCACGCGACTCACAGTTAGACACACACACACACACACACACACACACACACACACACACACACACACACACACTGCATGTGTAGCACATGGGGATGTGTGAAACTTACTCCTCAGCCTGAAATGTCCCCACTTGCACCAGCAAATAGCTAGGTTTTCGCATGGCGCAGACTGGTAAGACACTTAAGGAAGGAAGTCACGTGTTCTAGCAAGGCAGAGATCTCAAGGTTGCGCCAGGTATGGGCCGAATCGAGAGGAAGTGGTACTCGCTAAGCAAGCAGCGTGATGTCCTTTACACACATGCATACACACAAAGTCTGGACACATGAGAGAGAATAGTGTGAGCTAGCTCAAGGACAGACTTTGGATGTCCGATTGACCGCTTTAGACTCCGTTTTCTTTGTTGATGTTTTAATGGAGGGAACTCAGCAGTAATATTGATCTGTTTGTCTCCCACTGAGGTGTGTGTCTCTCTGTCTGTCTGAGTTGATGGTGTTTTAGGTTTGTGAAGAAATTCAGGGAATTGTTTTGCAAAATTCAAGTCTCGCCAACTAATGTTCTGGTTGATAAAACAAATGCAGTAGATTATCAGTCAGTTTTCTCTGGATCAGATTGTGGGTGTGTTTTTGGAATTGAGCCAAACACATAATTTGGTAGGTTCCCAAATGAATAAATTCAGGACACTAAGCGGGATCGATATTGTCATGGAACTGTCACGCCCTGACTCTAGAGACTCGTATTTGTTGAGTCAAGGTGTGTGTATTTCGTGTTGTGTTTATTTCTATGTGTAGATTCTAGAATGTATAGATCTATGTTGGCCTGTGTGGTTCCCAATCAGAGGCAGCTGTTGCTCGTTGTCTCTGATTGGGGAACATACTTAGGCAGCCTTTTGACACCTGTTAGTTGTGGGATCTTGTTCCGTGTGAGGTATGTTTGTGTGCTACCTTGGACTTCACGTTTCGTTTGTTGTTTTGTCGTGTGTTTAGTCGTCAATAAACATGAATGCATATCACGCTGCGCCTTGGTCCGTCTCGTCCGTAAACGATCGTGACAGAGGATCCCACCAAAATAGGACCAAGCAGCGTGTTCAGGAGCAAACGCCGGGAATTAAACAGGAGGTTACGTCAGTAGATGTCCTCCTCGGTTGGGGGAGAATCACGGAGGAGGAGGCCGTCCGTTACCGGAGGGCGATGAATGAGGATGCCCAGGTAGGAGAGGAGAAATGGCGCCAACAGTGCCGACGACGGAGACCCGAGAGGCAAACCCAATAATTTTTTTGGGGGGGGCACACGGTGTGGACGACGAGTTAGCAGGAGGCAGCGACAGGGCGAATCTGCAGGTTAGGAGAGGAGGCCACCAGGTTACGAGGGCTATTGGTCCAGAGGGAGCAGGAGTTATTTGGTCAGAGGGAGGAGCTACAGGAGGCTATAAGGGAGAAGGAGAGTGTAGAGGCACGGCGAGAGGAGCTGGTTAGGCAGCAGAAGGAGCGGGGGTTTATAAGGGAACCCAGTCCCGCTCCTCGCACCAAGCAAGTGGTGCGTGTCGCCAGTCCGGTCCGGCCCGTTCCTGATCCCCGCACTAAGCCAGTGGTGCGTGTTCCCAGTACGGCCCGACCCATTCCTGCTTCCCGCACAAGGCCAGTGGTGTGTGTTCCCAGTACGGTCCGGCCCGTTCCTGCTCCCCGCACTAGGCCAGTGGTGTGTGTTCCCAGTACGGTCCGGCCCGTTCCTGCTCCCCGCACTAAGCCAGTGGTGCGTGTTCCCAGTACGGCCTGACCCGTTCCTGCTCCCCGCACTAGGCCAGTGGTGCGTGTTCCCAGTACGGCCCGACCCGTTTTTGCTCCCCGCACTAAGCCAGTGGTGTGTGTTCCCAGTACGGTCTGGCCCGTTTCTGCTCCCCGCACCAAGCCAGTGGTGCGCGTCGCCAGCCCGGCCCGGCCTGTTCCTGTCCCTCGCACCAAGCCAGTGGTGCGCGTTGCCAGCACGGTCCGGCCTGTTCCTGTCCCTCGCACCAAGCCAGTGGTGCGTGTTGCCAGCCCGGTCCGGCCTGTTCCTGTCCCTCGCACCAAGCCAGTGGTGCGCGTCGCCAGCCCGGTCCGGCCTGTTCCTGTCGCTCGCACCAAGCCTGTGGTGCGCGTCGCACCAAGCCTGTGGTGCGCGTCGCCAGCCCGGCCCGGCCTGTTCCTGCCCCTCGCACCAAGCCTGTGGTGCGCGTCGCCAGCCCGGCCCGGCCTGTTCCTCCCCCTCGCACCAAGGCAGTGGTGCACGTCGCCAACCCGGCCCGGCCTGTTCCTGCCCCTCGCACTAAGCCAGTGGTGCGCGTCGCCAGCCCGGTCCGGCCTGTTCCTGTCCCTCGCACCAAGCCAGTGGTGCGCATCGCCAGTCCGGTACGGCCCCGTACCTGCTCCCCGCACCAAGCCAGTGGTGCGCGTCGTCAGCCCGGTCCGGCCCGTTCCTGCTCCCCGCACCAAGCCAGTGGTGCGTGTGTCCAGTCCGGCACGGCCCGTGCCTGTTCCACCGGTCAGCTGCTCCACTCCGGAGCCAGAGCAATCCGCTCCACCGGGGTCCGGTCCAACTCTGGTCAGCTGCTCCACTCCGGAGCCAGAGCAATCCGCTCCACCGGGGTCCGGTCCAACTCCGGTCAGCGGATCCACTCCGGAGCCAGAACAATCCGCTCCACCGGGGCCCAGTCCAGCTCCGGTCAGCCACTCCACTCCGGAGCCAGAGCAGTCCGCTCCACCGGTGCCTGATCCAGCTCCGGTCAGCGGTTCCACTCCGGAGCCAGAGCAGTTCGAACCACCGTCGTCGGGTCCAGCTCCAGTCAGCGGTTCCAGTCCAGACCCAGACGTCAGCCCCTCTCCAGGTTCGGGGTCTCCCACACCAGGGTCCAGACAGGGCTTGGTACGTCGTGGGAGGAAGGAGAGGGGAAGCAGCGCGCCGAGGTCCAGACCAGACCAGGGGCGCAACAGGGAGGTGGAGAGTAAGTGGTGGTCACGCCCGGAGCCGGATCCGCCTCCGAGGCGGAATGCCCACCCGGCCCCTACCCTGTTATGTTTATGTGGCACGGTTGGAGTCCGCACCTTTGGGGGGGGTGGGGGGGGGTACTGTCACGCCCTGACTCTAGAGACTCGTATTTGTTGAGTCAAGGTGTGTGTATTTCGTGTTGTGTTTATTTCTATGTGTAGATTCTAGAATGTATAGATCTATGTTGGCCTGTGGCAGCTGTTGCTCGTTGTCTCTGATTGGGGACCATACTTAGGCAGCCTTTTGACACCTGTTAGTTGTGGGATCTTGTTCTGTGTGAGGTATGTTTGTGTGCTACCTTGGACTTCACGTTTTGTTTGTTGTTTTGTCGTGTGTTTAGTCGTCAATAAACATGAATGCATATCACGCTGCGCCTTGGTCCGTCTCGTCCGTAAACGATCGTGACAGGAACTTCTAATCAATAATGAGGAGAGACAGGGTCAATCACCAATCAGGATATTACTTTATTCAAAACATATTAATAGGGCAGCAGGTCACACCCCCCACACCCGTGAATGGAGTAAGTGCTTTGCAATATTGAGGCTGGTCGACCCAACACTCTTGAGTGTTGGGCCGAGAGCTCTCACATACAAATAATACAAATATATTTTATAGCACGATACACCCTCTCAGTCTACATGACAAACAGCAGATGTGTGGAATGGGTCAAAAGGTGAGACTTGATATATGAGAAAGGAGTATCCCCCAGCCAGATAGCATTTGCTGCGAAGACTGTTCTCATTGTATGGAAACCAGGGTTTGGCCCCTACCCGAGCCATCTCTCCCTGGTACCTTACATTACTCAAACACCAACTCATTCTATGGAAAGCATTTGTAGGTTTTATCACCAAACCATTCATAAATCAATTGTCAGCTCCAGATACCCCTATCTCGAGTAAAACCCATGTCCTTGACCACACGCCTAGACTAGCTGCAGTGAGCTGGAGTAGAAACCATCCCTTTACAAAAATACAGCATTAGTAGAACAGTATATAATTGTTAACTATTAATATTAAACAAAGCAGGTAAACATGTTACATGTAAATGTTTCTCTCACAATAGAGAGAGTGAGTGAATGAGAGAGAGAGAGAGAGAGACTACTAGAATCTGAAGTCAAATGTCTACTGTTTGCTGATGATCTAGTGCTTCTGTCCCCAACCAAGGAGGGCCTACAGCAGCACTTAGATATTCTGCACAAATTCTGTCAGACCTGGGCCCTGACAGTTAATCTCAGTAAGACAAAAATAATGGTCTTCCATAAAAGGTCCAGTTGCCAGGACCACAAATACAAATTCCATCTAGACACCGTTACCCTAGAGCACACAAAAAACGATACTTACCTTGGCCTAAACATCAGCACCACAGGTAACTTCCACAAAGCTGTGAACGATCTGAGAGACAAGGCAAGAAGGGTCTTCTATGCCTTCAAAAGGAACATACAATTTTACATCCCAATTAGGGATTAAATACTTGAATCAGTTATAGAATCCATTGCAATTTATGGTTATGAGGTCTGGGGTCCGCTCACCAACCAAGAATTCACAAAATGGGACAAACACCAAATTGAGACTCTGCATGCAGAATTCTGCAAAACCATCCTCCGTGTACAATGTAAAACACCAAATAATGCATGCAGAGCAGAATTTGGACGATACCCGCTAATTATCAAAATCCAGAAAAGAGCCGTTAAAATCTACAACCACCTAAAAGGAAGCGATTCCCAAACCTTCCATAACAAGTAATCACCTACAGAGAGATTAACCTAAGCAAGCTGGTCCTGGGGCTCTGCTCACAAACATAAACAGACCCCACAGGACAGCAACACAATTAGACCCAACCAAATCATGAGAAAACTAAAATATAATTACTTGACACATTGGAAAGAATTAACAACAAAACTGAGCAAACTGGAATGCTATTGCAGAGAGTACACAGTGGCAGAATACCTGACCACTGTCACTGACCTAAAATTAAGGAAAACTTTGACCATGTACAGACTCAGTGAGCATTGCCTTGCCATCAAGAGAGGCCGCCATCGGCAGACCTGGTTCTCAAGAGAAGACAGGCTATGTGCACACTGTCCACAAAATGAGGTGGAAACTGAGCTGCACTTCCTAACCTCCTGCCAAATGTATGATCATATTAGAGACACATATGTCCCTCAGATTACACAGACCCACAAATAATTTCAAAACAAATCCAATTTTGATCAACTCCCATATCGATTGGGTGAAATACCACAATGTGCCATCACAGCAGCAATATTTGTGACCTGTTGCCACAAGAAAAGGGCAACCAGTGAAGAACAAACAACCCATATTTATGTTTATTTATTATCCGTTTTGTACTTTAACTATTTGCACATCGTTAAAACTGTACATGGCCATAATATGACATTGATATGTCTCTATTCCTTTGGAACTTTTGTGAGTGTAATGTTTACTGTTCATTCTTTATTGTTTATTTTACTTTTGTTTATTATCTATTTCACTTGCTTTGGCAATGTAAACATATATTTCCCATGCCAATAAAGCCCTTTGAATTGAATTGAGAGAGAGAAGCGAGAACCAGACACAGAGAAAGAATGATCTGATGTCCTCAGAGCCAGGGACTCTCTTTCTCCCTCATACCCTCATTCTGTCTCCCCATCTCTCTCTCTCTCTCTCTCTCTCTCTCTCTCCTCTCTCTCTCTCTCTCTCTCTCTCTCTCTCTCTCTCTCTCTCTCTCTCTCTCTCTCTCTCTCTCTCTCTCTCTCTCTCTCTCTGTCTGTCTCTCTCTCCCTTTCTCTCTCTGTCCCTCCTTCCTTCTGTCTCTCTTTTCACACACACTGATGAAACATGACAATATGGAGGAGGGAGATGGGACATTATGAATAATACCTAACATCAGAGAATAGGGGGAGGAGAGAGAGAGAAGAATGACAAGAAAGAGAGGTGAGAGACAGAGAGAAAAGAGAGAGAGTTGAGTGAGAGAAAACTGATGTAGTAGTGTGTGTGTGTGGGGGGGGGTTTCTTTCCCTTCCCAATTGTAATTTTAAAGAGGGTTTTAATTAAGCAACTGACATTTTCTGACCTGTTTCCTGACTGGTCTCCATGGAGACGCACAGCAGGATGTAGGAATAAGGAAATCAAAGAGCTGTTAGCCAATCACAGCCATCCATCTCAGAAAGAACCATATTAGATCAATTATATCACAGTAATTACCTTGCGGTTAAATGGAAATGTTTTCAAAATGTTTTGTTAATGTTCTATAATACAAATGTCATCTAAAGGGGAGGAGATCATGTCTGCGTCCCAAATGGCAGCCTGAGCTCTGGTCAAAAGTAGTGCACTATATATGGATTCCTAAGGTGCCATTTGGGAAGCAGCCCATCTCTGGGGTACTATGAATCACTTTCAGGTAAGCTTTCCTCGTCTCGCCTATTACAAATAATTCCAATGTATAAAACGCTATAAATAGGATGACTGTATGTGGGAAAATATGTGTAGGTTTATTGGACTGGTTTCCTGTGTACCTGCGCAGTGGGAAGTGGCATTAACTGAATGGCTCACAGAAGTTTCTGTAATGGGATAAGATAGGAGAAAGCAATCGCTATTGGGAGATTAAGTGTATGTCCCGAATGGCAACCTATTCTCTATATAGTGCGTATGTCCCAAATGGCAACCTATTCTCTATATAGTGCGTATGTCCCAAATGGCAACCTATTCTCTATATAGTGCGTATGTCCAAATGGCAACCTATTCTCTATATAGTGCGTATGTCCCAAATGGCAACCTATTCTCTATATAGTGCGTATGTCCAAATGGCAACCTATTCTCTATATAGTGCGTATGTCCCAAATGGCAACCTATTCTCTATATAGTGCACTACCTTTGACCGGAGCCCTGGGATTCAGACAATGTTTCAACGAGGAAGGAGATGATTAACTTTGTGAGAAATGTGGAGCATTAAAGGAGCGACATTGCTTAGATTCTTGTGATTGCTGTATTCATTCCATGAAGAGCAATTACTTAACTGCAGCACAGCAAGACATTTTCAATTTGAATGGACACACAACAGTCAGGTCTCTCTCTGTTCTTTACCCATCACTCTCACTCTCCTCTTTCCGCGTCCTTACTCTCTTTAGCTATACATCTCCCTCACTCCATCTTCGTCATCCATCACTCTCTCTTCTGACCTCTTCCCCTTCCTCATTCTCTTTCTCTCTCTTTCTCCCTCTCTCTTTCTGAGATAGCATGTTATACATCATTTTTATTATGGAAAAGCTTAACTTAACTATCTTAATCTAACATTACAGGCACATATACACAAACCTACAAAACAACATTATCAACCTCACACAACAGTCAGTCGTGACTGTGGCTCACACACAGAGATACGTGACTTATCAATAAATGTGTATTTCCCTCCCAGTCGAAACCTTTAACTCCCTATTTCAAATGAAAAGTGAAAATCCTCTCAGATTCCAGATCACCTTCAGAGACCATGCTGTATGAAGACTGGATTACCTACCTCTGAACCCAGACTATGCTGGTATATTACTACAGACCTCTCTCTC